>NC_068307.1:40785064-40845226 GCF_025860055.1 Xyrauchen texanus
AGCTGACGTAAGCAGGTTCCAGCTCACCATGCCCTTGGTACGAGCTAGACACTGGCCCCATTCTCCCTTGCGCGGCTGCTTCGCTAGCATCGTCGGATGCCGATCGCGATGCGGGAGTTAAAACCGCAGTTTGAGCCAGCGGCTCGAATTGATATGGCTCCGGCCCTGTGTCCACAGACAATTCACCCTCCTCCACTTCAGGTGAAGGTGGGGGAGAAAAGTCCTCGACTTCAAAAGACCGCTACTTGAGTCACTCCAGTCACTCTCCATTTTAGAGTCTGACAGCAGCTGTCAATTAATCCGTCACTACGGGTCTCAGGTGCACGCCCCGCCCCCCCCGCGGTTCGTCCCCTCTATCCCCGCTGGGGTCTGCCCACTTTTCCAGCATTTTTCAAATATTGCTAGTTGGTGGAGTCAGACTCTGAGCAGGGGTTTAGTTACCCTTTAAGTTGTTAACAAACATTATCTTAGTCTTTACATATGACATAATTAAAATATTATGATTTCTACCCTGAAAAGGAAAGAACTCACTATTTGTATATAGTAATCTATTTATACATTAACAGTTAAGAGACTACAATATATAAACCATTAATTAGGGCCCAAGCCTTGAAAAGGCAAGGCCCTATTTATTTTCGTTAGAATATTATTTTTCTTACGACTATTCGGGCACTTTTGGGGCTCTTAACGTGCTCTAAAACTCTTGAAACTTTGCACAAGGGTCAGAACCCACGGCCATTAGGGCCGGGCTGAAGCTGGTACTGGGGCGTGGCAGGGGGGCTCGACGGCGCCCCCTGGAACGGGGTCCGAAAACTTGGTCCATAAATCAAACACGCTTGCATGTAATAATATGAAACTTGGATCTCATCCAAGAACATATAGATCTCATCGTTTCATATATCCTTCATACTTTTACTTTTTACCCCAGCCCAACAGGAAACCGTCTATTTAGGGTTGTTTGGAAAACGCATGCAATGGAATTTGAAATACTCCTCCTAGAGAATTCCACCAATCGCCACGAAACTCAGTCAGCATGAAGTCAAGACATTGAGGATGAAAAATTGACGGCGGATTTTTGATATCTCGAACGGTTTGGCCGTGGCGAGGAAACGAAATGATGGCGCGAAAAGAGAAACAGGAAGTGTGTTATAACTTCTGCATACATTAATTGATCTCGATGAAACTTCAGCAGTGTGTTCGCTGTAACAGGCCGATCGCATGGATGTGACTATTGTGAGTCAAAGTTATAGCGCCACCAACTGGCAGAAGGAAGTGTGTCACTTTCAAAATGCTTTGAAATCACCCTCTTATTTTTACCCGATTTACTTAAAACTTTTGGTGTGTAATGTAAACACAAGGCAGATGTAGACATGTGAAAGGATTATTGATATCTTGGATACTGTACCGAACAACTTTCGTGCTCTAAGTTTTACGCCAGCCCAACAGGAAGTCGGCTATTATGGGTTGTTTGGAAACACATGCTCTGGAATTATATATATTCCTCCTAGAGAATGATTCCAGTCACCACCAAACTCGGTCGGCATGAAGTCAAGACATTGAGGATGCTACATTCCGGACGGATTATTGATATCTCAAACGGTTTGGCCGTGGCGAGGAATTTGATTTAGGACTAAAAAAGGACACATAAAGTGTGTTATAACTTAGTTAGTTCTATCTACAGTTACAAAACTCGGTGTGTATATTGTTCTCGTCAAGCCGAACAACTTTCTAATTTACAGTCATTAGCTCGGACCAACAGAAAGTCAGATATTGTGGTTTGAATGTGGATTTCTTGGAATTTTTCTCTCTCTGACAGACAGAGTGCCCCCTCCCGTTCTGTATTTTTTCTCTCTGTCTCTCTCTGACAGACAGAGTGGCCCTGCCATTCTGTCTGTGTGTGTGTGTGTGTGTGGGGCGGGGAGGGGGAGGGAATTTCTCTGTTGGAACTTTGAAGCTCCAAATCGCCCTGAACATAGACATCCCAAGTCATTGAAAAGTACAAATGGTATTATTTTAAGTTTTTTTATTTCTCTCTTACGTTGTAAAATGCCACGTTTTTGAATGGCATGTAAAATGTAAAAATAATCACTCAATCTCCATTTTTTTCTCTGATCTGTTGCTATTTTAATGATTTAAAAATCAAAGCACTGACCATTTAAAGTGTGAGCTTGTACATTTTGAAATAGTTATAAACAGTCACAGCAATGCAGTGTTATTATGTGCCTAGATAGTCTTTCAAATAAAATGAGTTTACCCCAAAAAGATATTTCTCTCATCATTTACTCACCCTCAGGCACGTGCACACATAGACATCAAATTCTGTAGGTAAAAACTACACAATCATTTGAAATTGTAACTGTAAAAAGATCATTTTTACTCTTTTATGTTTTGTATGTTTTATGTTGTGTGATCAGTTTTGTTCAGTCTCCTCCTGTCTTTGCATAAACACGATTTCTGTCAAAATGGCTTTTGTTCTGACAATTTTTGGGGTGAAATCTCTGAACTTTTTAACAACATAAGGTATTTAATATGCAATTCCATATCAAGTCAAGTCTCCTTTATTTATACAGCACTTTTTACAATTCAGATTGTTTCAAAGCAGATTTATAATATTAACAGGAAAATTCTGCATTGTTTGTCAATTTTTCTCGTTGATATAAATCAATGATCATATAGTAATATAAATAAGTTACAATTTGTACAAAAACACTGGTTTGATGTCTCTGTCTCCCTGATGGACAATGCTATTACAAAAAAAGTATGTAATTTTGACAAGCAGTACCCATTTCGGCCAGTAGGGGTAAAAGGAGATGTTGTGAAAGTTGTCACCTGTCCTCCTCTACTGAATGACACTGGTTTGATGTCTCTGTCTCCCTGATGGACAATGCTATTACAAAAAAAGACTGTAATTTTGAAAAGCAATACCCATTTCGGCCAGTAGGTGTAAAATGAGAGGTTGTGAAAGTTGTCCCCTGTCCTCCTCTACTGAATGACACTGGTTTGATGTCTCTGTCTCCCTGATGGACAAAGCTATGCATTTCCATTATATTGGACTTCTGATGCACCTCCACATTCAGCTAAACCTCTTCCCTCCCAATATCTATTTGACTTTATTTTCATGTTTTCTGTTCAGACGTGGGGATGCATAGAGGAAATGATTGTGGTTGAAATTAGCACAATATATTAACACAACAGATTTGCGGGAACATTAAATATTCCACTATAGTGAAAATGCTTCTATTTATTTTCTATTTTTAAATAGTAGTTCACCCAGAAATGAAAAATATGTCATAATGTATTCACCCTTATGTCTTTCCAAACACAAATTACCTTTTCCTGTGTAAATCATGAGGTCTGTTGTACAGTATTGACCTCCCTTTAATTAAAAAAAAAAAAATGTCATTACATATTATATAATCAGTACAAAATGTGAGTGAAAATGTGTGCGTGGGTGGGTTTGGGTGGTTTACGAGGACCCCCCTTTTTTAGGTTAAAAATGACATACATATGACAAGTGATTCAGCTGTATAACTGCAAGACAACACACATTGCCATCATCACATTGCACACATTGGATCAATATCCAGCGGGTGATGGTGCCTCACAAGCTGATAGGCGCACTCTATAAAACCTCACAGGGGAAGTTGCGTGCAACGTCTGCCAGCTGCCCGCAGTCACCTGTGGATGATTTTTTTTTTGTCGCGCCCAACTCTTCCATGACTCCTCAAGTCTGAAAACGCAATGGGAGGTGCATCAGTGCGGGGATAAAGCAGTAACGACCAAACATGTTATTTTGACTTACTGGATCACTCTTTGCTGTTCAATTCTGGATTCAAAACTGATTATCTTTTCACTGCCACTCTCTGGAATATCTGGGATGGCCAATGTGTCATTAAAACATTTGGGAGTTTTGCTTCTCATTGGATTAACAGCAGCAATGGCCAACGGTGGGTTTGAATTACAGTAATCACACACTTAAAACTTTTAAACTAGAGAATCGTGCGGAGACAGGAAGTTTATTTGTACCTTTTGATACTCGAATTCCCTCTATATATTATCAAAAAATGTGTATGTAGCTTAATCATATTCAAGCACTTGTATATTATTTTAAGGATTTATATGCGCATGATTGAGGCATTAGATGAGTAATTAACGAGTCACGTTGAAGTCGAGGTGAGCCAGTGGGTAAATAAAAAGGTAAAATGTGGAGTTGTGAAGTGAATATTTCTACACGCAGACCCTTAAAAATGACGTTGTTGTAGCCAGGTGTATGCAGACACATGAAATAATGTTTTTGACCTAAATAAAACCAGGTTATGTAGATGTTGGCCTACCACATGAAGCATATTTAGGTTAAGCATTTTTAATGGACTCTCACTGTGATGAAAAATATATAGAAAAAAAATTATAACACCTTTCACTACTGCAGTATCATTTTGAATAATTGTTTTTTTATTAAATTATTTACATTTACAGGATTTCCTTCATCTCGTCAAGATGCGCTTGTGAGAAACCTCACGCTAGATCCTAAAACATCAACCGAGACTCCGTTTGCTGATTCTGTTAATAAAATTGAAATGCCATGTTGCCAGCTCCCGAAACCGCGGAGGAGATCGAAGAGATGCACATGTTACACATACAGAGACAAGGAGTGTGTTTACTACTGTCACCTGGATATCATCTGGATCAATACACCAGAGTAAGTTCCTTGCGGATGATTGTTAATTTTAATGCAAATTCCTCCAAGATCAACACGTGCTTAAACTAGACAATGGACTTTTTTTTCAGATGTGTGAGGAGTGTTTACTGACATGTGTCAGTGAGATGGATTTACGATTGTTGTAACTTGTGACATGCATTGGTTAACGGTAAAGCAGAAATAATAGCGGACAAAAGTGTCAACACTTAATGTAAAAAATATGCCAGCAACATGAAGCCAAAACCAGAATTTTAGTGTAAACAAAATATATTGTGGTGAGTGTTTTGCTTTTCAGGACCAATTATCTTTGTGTTTCATTAACACAAAGATAACATTCTGCCTACCACATAATTAGATTTATGTGAATAATATAGTGTGAATAAAAATGTATATTTATAATTATACCATAATTATTGTAGTTCGCTGTCTACTACTACAAACTTGCCATTGCACAAATTGTGAATTATGTATTTCAAGCCTCAACATTTTTTTAAATAAATAATGAAATAACAAAACAATTGACTTTGCATTTTAATTGCTGTTTTATGTTAAATTTTCTTATAATATAACTGTTGTATTAAGGTAAAAAAAAAAATATATTGCAGTTGGCAATCTTTCAGACTTCAACAGAAACACACAGCTAAATGTTCTACTTCTATCAGAACTGAATTAGTACTTGCATACTTCCATATGTAGTTTAACAGTTTACAAGCATCAAGCTCATCTAAAATATTCCTGAAAACAAGTTATAGTATGATAATGATTAACTCACAATAATTTAACTTTATTAAAAATACTATAGATTATCTGCCTGCCTCCTAAAAGTTTTTCCCCCCCTCTTGTACCCATGCAGGATTAGGAAATAATCCTGTATGGGATACAAGAGGGGAAAAAACTTTTACGAAAAAAAAATTACACCATAATTAAAATGTATTAAGTGATGACATGGTTTTGAGAGATGCTGTAGATAATCTGCCTACGTTGCCTAATCCTATGGGATACAAGAAAAAGCAATTCTTTAGAACAACTCAACCATACATAAAGTATGGCTTTCCTGGATGTTGGTAAATAGTTTGACTGTAATCCACTAAAGTTGACATTGTAATTTGGGGAAAAGTATTAATTTGCCAAAGATAATTTGTCATAAATCACATTGTAATGAAAAACTGTTTATATTTAGAAATCTTGAAATGTAGGTCAGCATATTCAAAATCTTTAACCAATTTGCAAACAATGGCAGAACTCTCTTTCTCATTTTGGAAAATGTTAAAAGTAGATCTTTGCACAGAAAGCAATTACTATTACCAGCCACTTGTCTAGGCACTTAATCAAATAATACTGGATTAAGATAATGGATAAAGATTAAAAGTATAGTTCACCCAAAAATGAAAATTATCCCATCATTTACTCACCCTCATGCCATCCCAGATGTGAATGACTTTCTTCTGCTGAACACATATTAAGATTTTTAGAAGTAAATCTCAGCTCTGTAGGTCCATACAAAGCAAGTGAATGGTGAAAGGTTTTTGAAGATCCAAAAATGAGATAGTCATCATAAACATGATCCAAATGACTCTAGTGGTTTACGCTATGTCTTCTGGAGTTATACGTCGGTCTGTTTCACCAAAAACAAACTGCATTGCTTCAGGAGATATGGATTTAACCACTGGAATCTTATGTTATTGCTGAATCTATCTCCTTTTTGCAGCTTCAAATTCCTGATCACCGTTCACTTGCATTGTCTCAGCTTTGTATGTCCATACATTCTTCTAAAAATCTGTTCTTAAAACTGCAAAGTAAAATGGACAAATCAAGCTGGCCATTACTTCTGGTGAGCTGAAGTGACATTAAATGAATCTGATCCATATGTAATCAATGAACTGTTAAGCTCCTCAGAAAAAGCTTATCGAGTCAATTTTATAATCTGTTTGGTATGATAGGTCAGGGAAACCATATTCTTTAGTGATGTTGACTCTTGTGAAATATAATTTCTTCTGTTGAGCTACTACAACACACTTGCTCCCAGCACGTAAATCTCTGAGGAAAACATTTTGAAGAAAACATTTTTTGTTCAAACCTATGTGTTTCATTCTATCTGCCTTCATCTTATTGCACTGCTTTTGTGGCAATGCAAGATGATATTTTTGGCTTTCTTGCAATGACCATTATAGATGATATATGGAAAAGTGCTTCAAAGGAATTGTCTTTTCAAACCCCTTCCAAACGTATTTACCAACAGATGTGAGTCTCGAATGTTCTGTTCATTAGGGCTGGGAATTGAAACAGATTTCCCAATTTGATTCCGATTCAGAAGCTTTTGATTCAGTATCAATTCACATGGATATATTTAAGTTATAATGTTTTTATTGCTTACATATGAAATAAATTCTTTCCTAGTTGATGCTGTCAACTATACAAGGGATCTTTTAACTAGGCACATTAAAATATTAATATTAATTTGACTAATTATATTTTATTTATGTTTTTCATAATTTTGGCCACATTTTGGCTTTTTAAAAATAAACAAATCAACCAAACAATGTCTGTATGTTAACGAGACAAGACTCTCATATTTTCCATGCATGATTAGAATTAAATGTTTATTTGTTATTGTTTTTGATCAACAACTGACTGTGGAGAACAGAAAGGGTATTAAGAGACATTATTCAATGACAAATGGGTCAAGCATTAGATTGAACAACTTTTACTCTCAACATGCTCATAGACCATGAAAGGATTCATAGACCATGAAAGGATATCACTGCTGAATACTCCAAGTATACTACACAATTACTGGTGATGGAAATGTAAGCATGTACCAGAGAGTTGCCAAATATATACATTTTAGTTGCATAGCATGACATTTGTTTGCTAATGTGGGCGATTTCCTCTCATTGTTGTAAAGGGTTGTGCCAGGACTTTGGCTGCGCAAAGAGTAAAAGATCAGTCTTTGGATTTAAGAAGGGATATTGATCGTACTAATCGAGGCACAGGTTATGTGTAAAATTTTAATTAACCGACAGCCGGCTGTGAGTGATTTTTAAGCAAGTGTAGAGCACATCTTCTGGTGACACACAGCTCCTATCAACATCTCAGTAAGTTACTGAAACTCTACATAATAAAATGCAACACTCAGGGACTGAAAACCGTTCAAGGAACGAAAATGGAAACAAACTGAATTTTTAGCAGAATAACCTGAAAAAGTGATTTAACATTTTTCCAGAATGAAAACGTTATTTTAAAATGCTGATAACCGGTTAATTTTGTCCCGATAATTTTTTAATGAAATCAAAGGCCAAAGGGTTCATCACAGTACATTTTTGGGACTACATGCTGCCCAAAAAAATTTAACGTAATTTGATCCTGAAGGAAACTGTTGCATTACACATTTATTTGGTTAATTGTGGATGTTGCATTCTGTGAATGAAGACAATTGTGAATGAAGACAAATATGCATTTTACTACATACAGTATGCATGCATGGCTAATCCAGACACAAGTAAAAAATTATTAGAGGTATATTTCTCAGTTGTTTCAAAGTCTTCACTGAATCCAGAATATTGTTTCTGAATATTGTTAGATGTGATGCATTTATGCAGATTTGATGCTGCCGGGTTTTAACTGAAAAGCAGATCTGTAAATAAAATGACACATCACTGTTAATTACCTGCTTGTTATAATTTCTATGCCGCTCAGTCCACCAAACAGGGAAAAATTATTGCTGCTTTTCACTTATTTTGGTGAGGCAACTCGCTTATTTTGGGCTTGTTTACAGACCAGGTCGCTTGTTTCTCTTGTGTCAATACAGCTCTAATGGGTTGGTGAAATACCAGTAATTTACTAAGTACTGTAATTTTAAAAAGAACGTTATTAACTGTTCTTTTATTTTGCTCTAACTGGTAACCATTTAGAAAGGAGGCAGCGGAACTTCTGGACCAGAACGAAAAAGAAATGGAAAAACATTTCGTGTGCGCATGTGCAGTGAGATTGGCTCTCTCATTGTAAGACATGACAGAAAACTAGTTTTCCTGTGCAGCTCTTTTCACACGCCAAGGGATTGCGAAAATCTAGTTATGAGTCCTGAAAATGTATGGTTGTCACTCTCGTAAACAACCAACCTGTGTGTGAACATAACATCTAGGTTACTATTGTAAACTCTGTTCCATGATGGAGGGAAAAACGTTGTGTCGATGAAGAGAAACTAGGGGTCTCTCTTGAGAGCTTGGCGAATCTCTGAAATTGAGAAAAGGCCAATGAGAAATTGGCAGACAGAATTTGCATGTCCCTCCCCCAGACATATGGCTATAAATGGAGGGAAATATTCATCTGTCCATTCAAGTTTTTGCACTTGAGGAGCCGAGAATGAGGTTTGGCCATAACAGTAGCTCGGTTCAGCGTTGTGCCCAGGGTTACCTCTGTTCCCTCCATCAGGGAACAGAGGTAACAATAGTAACCTAGACGTTCCCCGTCTGTCGATCACTTCGATGTTGTGTCGAAGAAGTTACACTAGGGGTCCATATTCAATCAGGCTCAATTTGTGTGCCAAAGCGACAGGCTGTGTCAGACTGCACATACCCTTCCCCAATGCCCCATAAAATCATCATAAACCTTTTAGGTTCCCGGAACCCCAAAGGGGGGGAACAAGGCGACGTGCCAAGCACGGGAGCAGGTCGTGCCAGCCGCGCCTTTTCTCTCTCTGTTTCTCGCATAGTCAAAGTGGCTGGGGCCATCTTAACGCTATCACACGCATCGGGGAATGCATTCTTTTCCAACTCCTATTCTTTCAGGGGAAAAGACCCCGTGGAGACCACCACGTACCCAGGCTGGGGGAGTTCAAAAGTGGCGAGATACGTCACATGGGATTGCGAAACAATCTTAACGCCGGACACAAGTTAGAATGTGTATTTGTGTGAGTATTTTGAACGGGAGTTAGTACAAGGCCCGGTTGAAAACACGCAAGTCCAAGATCCAGTAAGCCGCCGCCTTTCTTGGGTACGATGAAGTAAGGGCTGTAGAAACCCTTCATCTCGGCTGGAGGGACAGGCTCTATCGCGTCTTTGAGTAGAATATTCGCGATCTCTGCACGATGGGTGTTGGCGTCTTCGCTGTGCACTGAGGTAGAGCGGACGCCGCTGAAAGGGGATGGGAGCCTGGCGAACTGAATCGTGTAGCCGAGTCGGATGTCCTGGCCAACCAGCGTAACTGGTTGAGAAGCGAAAGCCACGTGTCCAAGTTCCGTGCGCAGGGCACTAAGGGGACGATTGTTTTCGACGGCAGCCGAACAGAGCAGGTATGGCGTCGGGAGGCAGAAGCACGTCCCGAGGCTCTTGTGCTGAGAGAAGACTCGAAGAAAATATCCTGAGCTGCTTGCTCAGTCAGGGTGGGATCCAAACACATCCATAATCTGGGATAATGCTGGCTAATTTATGACTTCCATATTATGCATGGCTCAGATTTAGATTTTTTTTTTCGTGGATTGTGTAGTTAATCTGCTCCACAAGTTAAAAATCAAGAACAAACTAAACCGGGCAATGAGGCAATGGCCAAAGACTCTCTGTATGTATTCCAACTTTTGACAACTGAAACTGGAAAAAGGAGTGATTATATTATAACGAGCATCAGAATCAGGATTACATGTTTTTTTTTTTAAAGCAGCAAAAAGAGTTTGCTGTTTTATGTCTTTTGAAGTAAATCAAAGTGTTGAAAGTATTTTGCGCTTTCACTATTTGCCTTCAACCCTGCAGTAATGTTTTCCGTAACTTAAAAGCACATAACCCTTTCCCATTTGTGTTATGGCAGGCGCACTGTCCCATATGGCATGTCAAGTTATAGAGGCTCCCAACGGGCACGGCGTTCTGCTGAGGGCTACAGACGAGGTCAGCGCTGTGCATGTGCTTCACATGATGACCAAAAGTGTATCGCTTTCTCAGTCAGAGGTAATGGAAAAACCCCAAACCACTCACCATGACTCGCAGAACATGGATCAGGTCTGAATGTATTGCGTGGACTATAGATTATCAAATATTTATAGAACATGTGCCTACACTGTAATTTATTTTTATTAATTGTAATGGAAGAAGTAATTGGTTAAAAGTTAAAAAATAATAGCTTAACTGTCATTTACCTTCCCACTATTGGCAAAAAATTTATAATAATAATAATAATCATAATATAGTATTTTTTAAACAGTATTTTAACAGAGTACACATTGCCTTGTTATATTTTAACTATATAAGTTAATTCATACTTATTTACTTCCAAAAAAAACATATTTCATTGTCTATTGTCCATATTTGGACAGACAATATTTAGAATTTTCTTTTAAATATTGTAAAAAATAGTTTTTTTTGGAAGTAAATATGTATGAACTAACAGTAAAAAGTTTCATAATATTTAACAAGGAAATTGTATGATAAAATACGGTTTAAAAAAAAATACTGGTCTCTGCATAACCCATCACATTTGTTCAGATTTTATGTAAAAAGTTATGTTTTATTCTTATTTTTAAATAGTTTTGTACATTGGAGTGTTGTCGTTACATTTTATTTTGTTTAGTTAATGTTTATTGCATTATATTAGAATCACGTGTTACCTTTATTGTCTTTCATCTTTGTGCATAACATTTTGCACTGTCTGTTATTATTGGTCACAGTAACTGAAAAGACAATTTCATGTTGCTTCAATTACACCCCCTGTGTTGGTCACTACATTCTACAGTAAAACAAACAAACACAAAATTAAAAGCTTAATTAGTTAGTTGGTTCACTATTTTTGTATCCGAGTTATGCGCGGTGCTATGACCATGTTCTACTCTTATCTAATATTCAAGAGAGTGCTAAATCTAAGTGCAGTTTTCATGCCTGGGCATCGCGCAACTGGCCGTGAGTGGGTGTACGCATTCAATCTGTGGGTTTATGTACCCAAACAGTGGGTGAATTTGCAAAAATATATGGGAGATCCATGTAAATGAAGTGGCACAAAGCCTAATTTGCTATTTTTGTGAGAACTAAAGGTCCACATCTATTCTCACCGCAATGTCTAAACTGCATTTGCCGTTTGGGGATTCCACCAACAAGATATAACAGTAATTTCTTACAATACATTACTGTATTCAGAATTGTACTGTAAAATCAATGTAGGCTAGGCCATTTTCTCCAACACAGCCAATATCTATAAAACAGAAATAACTATATTGCACTGTATTGTGGTCAAATAGTGTTTCATTTGGAGTCACCATTATGCTGTTCAATATTCCCTTTGAATGGGAACTTTGACTGATTTTACTTATTTTTCCTCCACAGATATTTGTTGAACTGTTACACAATTAAGCGATTGACAAAAAAAATTGGATCACAATGTGCTGTTAACACTGAGATGCAATACTGTATATTATGAACTTCTAGTATGAATTGTCAACCAGGCAACGAACAGACATCAAATCTCAGCATACACAATTTAACAATGGTGACAATAAACAAACATTGCAGATATTTGAATAAATACAGTTGATAATTGTGATTCTACAACACCGTACTGACAATTACCAGTAAGTTCCTGGCCTTGTTCACTGCAAAGTCACAACTATGGCAGCTACATCCAATTAGTCTTGACGAGAACCAGCTTTCTTTTCATGCGTATAAATGGTGTCTCGTAGAAGAATACCTGACATTCCAGAAGTTTTATTTTTATTTTAGCGGGACAGTCAGCCATTTCTAGTACCTTTGTTTTGTCAGAATTGAGTAGAAGGAAATTTCTGGCCATCCAATCTTTTATTTCATTGATACACACTGCTAATTTGGAGAATTGTGAAATTTCATCAGGTTTTGAAGAAATATAAAGTTGGGTATAGTCGGCATTGCAGTGTAAACTTATTCCATGATTCCTGATAATATCGCCCAGGGGAAGCATATATAAGTATAAAAGCAGAGGCCCTAAAAACGATCCCTGTGGCACTACATACTTTTGTTTGGATTGATAATTCTTCATTTACATAGACAACATGGTAGCGGTCTGCTAAATAGGACATAAACCATGCTAATGCAGCTCCACAAATGCCAACATAATTCTCTAGCCTATTCAAGAGAATGTCATGATCTATCATGTCGAATGCAGCACTAAGTTCTAAAAGCACTAGAAGTAAAATGTAGCCGCGGTCAGATGATAAGAGCAAGTCATTTGTAACTCTGTACTGTGATGAGGCCTAAATCCTAACTGAAATTGTTCATATATACTATTTCTCTGTAGAACTGAACATATTTGGGAGGATACAAAATTTTCTAGTATTTTCTACATAAATGGGAGATTTGAAATCGGTCTATCCAGGTTAAAGTTGTGGCTTTTTAATAAGCGGTTTGATAACTGCCATTTAAATTTTTTTTGGGACATGCCCTAAGGTTAGCGAGGAGTTAATGATATTAAGAAGAGGTTCGGAAATTACAGGAGATACCTCCTTTTAAGAATTTCGTTGGTATTGGATCTAACAAACATGTTGTGTCTTTTGATGTTTCGATAAGTTTTGTTAGCTCTGCATGGCCAATGACAGCGAAGGATTGAAGTTGCACGTGAGAAAGTATGAGACACTGTTTTCTAACGTGCTATGATTTGTGATTTGAGTAATGAATTACTGGGAGGATATCCAGCAAGGTCAGTAAATTAACTTCAATTGGTTAAAAATGCAGCAGCCACAGTGCTAACGAGAACCAATAAATATGATCATATTAGCCCCATTTTATCATTGTTACATTGGCTACCTGTTCAATTCCGTATTCATTAAAAATTTCTGTAAACTACGTACAAAGCTTTGAATGGTCTAGTTCTGCAGTATTAGTAGTAGTGACCTTCTACCATGCTATATTCCATCACGTGGCCTGTTAATAGTTAATAAAAAAAAGGAAGTAGATCCTTTTCATATTTGGCTCCTAAACTATGGAATAGTCTCCCTAACACTGTTCAAGATACAGACACACTCCCTCAGTTTAAGACTAGACTAAAGACTCATCTATTTAGCCAGGCATACACCTAATTTATCCTCCAACCCACAATTGCTTTAGGCTGCTTTAGTTGGGTCTGCAGGAACCAGAAACCAGAAACATTGAGCATGATTTATAACTCTGCAATAAATTTAATGCCATCTATGCTTGCATCTTTTTATTTGTTTCCCAGTCTCAACCTCGGGAATCCTATCCTGAGGACACCAGAACCGACTGGATCCAGCACCATTCCTGCTTCGTGTTGGACTCTGCTACGTGTCGCTGAATGATGATGACTGAATGCAGCCGGTGCCAGCCTTGCATCACTTCAGTCTATTATGATGGACTTCAGAGGATGAACTGATGCCAACTCCAACCATAAGACATGGGATACTTCATATGCCATTGTCTGAACCTTGGATTTAGGATGGACCACACCGAACCTCACCGAAATTACCAGCCAGGTTGAACTGCGTTTCACATCCCTCGGTCTATTGATGGACTGCGATCTTGAAATGGAATGCATAAACTAACAATTGCCAACAAAGGCCATCATCAGCCATTAACAAGGACAATTGCATCTATGTGACCTTCTGCAGTTAATCCAGGATGGACTTCAAAGACATTAGTCATTAATCTTACAGTTCAAACAAAATCGATGTTTAAACACCGACCCTTAACACTTACTTAGTTTAATAATTTTAAACCATGACTTGCATTAAACATAAGTAATATTGGCATTATATTCATGATGTTAGCCAAAGGGGAACTGGCCCCACAGTGAGTCTGGTTTCTCCCAACGTTATTTTTCTCCATTAATCAACATCTTATGGAGTTTTGTGTTCCTTGCCACAGTCACCTTCAGCTTGCTCACTGGGGTTATTAAACAATTATTATTTAATTACTTATTTTTAAACATGATTAACAATTATATTTTATCTAATTACACAATGATGATTCATCGACATTATAGACATTACAGTTTTATCGTCTGTTAATGCCTGATCTTCAATGATGTGTGTTGTGAAAGGCGCTATACAAATAAAATTGACTTGACTGTGACAGATGATTGCATAATTCCAATTTTATTTCTGATTATTGCAATCTTATCTGTAAAGCAATTCATGAAGTCATTACTCTTGTGCTGCGATGTAATTATCTGGTTCTGTTGAGGCTTTATTCCTAACCAATTTAGCTATGGTACTGAATAAACACCTAAGATTGTTGTGGTTATTTTCTAGGAGTTTACTAAACTATGTTGATCTCGCAGCTTTTTGTGCCTGTCTGTAGCTACAGACACTATCTTCCATGTACCACAAAATACTTCTAATTTTGTATTCTTCCACATGCGCTCCATTTTCCGAGCTGCTCTCTTGAGAGCATGAGTGTGATCATTGTACCATGGTGCAGGGCTTATTTCTTTCATTTTATTTAATCAAAGGGAGGCGACACTATCAAGAGTGCTAGAGAAGACTGCATTTATATTTTTTTTATTTCATCAAGTTCTTCTGGACTTTGGGGTTTATTGAGTGTATGAGAGACCTGGAAGCTTATTAGTGAAGCTATCTTTAGTTGTCGAAAGAATGGTTCTACCTGAACGATGGCGTGGTTCAGGTAGAATTTCTATATTATCAACCTCTACTCCATATGACAGAATTAAATCTAGCGTATGATTATGGCGATGAGTTGGTCCTGTTACATTTTGTCGGACTCCAAGAGAGTTGAGAATATCTATAAATGCTAATCCCAATGTGTCATTTTCATTATCTATGTGAATGTTGAAGTCACCAAAAATTAAAGCTCTATCTACAGTAACTACAAGATCTGCTAAAAAATTAGTAGATTCACCAACGAAATCAGAATAAGGCATAGGTGATTTATACACTGTAACAAGGGTAAAAGACAACATCGCTTTTTTTTTATTTATTTATATTTGACTGTGTAACATTAAGCATTATTATTTCAAAAGACTTATATATCCTGTCCTCTGAGTAACACCAAAAACGCATCCCATCTATGCATCCCATCTATGATCTGTAATAATTTCATAAACAATTAGTGCTTTGGTAGAAAGAGATCTATGTTAGTAGCCCTATTTTTATATGAGGTTTATCTTTAATTTGTTTGTTTTGTTCAAGTTTGACCTTAATCAAATTTTTTCTAAATGATTTAGTTAGGGTTTTGTGGTTGGTAGATTGGGGAACAGACACGGTCTTATGAGATATCTAGGTGATACTGTCTCTTTGTGTTGTAGTTTATGTGACCTGTGACATCTCAAGGCAGCTAGCAGACGTTCGGATTTACCAGTTTGTCTGCTTCCTGACCTGGGCCCCAGTTAGTCAAATACTATCATTAAGACTATGAGCCAAA
Organism: Xyrauchen texanus; assembly: GCF_025860055.1. NCBI lineage: Eukaryota > Metazoa > Chordata > Actinopteri > Cypriniformes > Catostomidae > Xyrauchen > Xyrauchen texanus. The sequence continues at coordinate 40,801,103 of NC_068307.1, forward strand.
TTACTAGAGAGGAGAGCGGCACCTTCCCTGGAGGGATGGAGTCCGTCTCACTTTAGCAGGTCAGACCTACCCCAAAAACTCTTCCAAATGTCTATAAATCCTATGCTGTTCTCTAGACACCACTCAGACATCCAGCCGTTCAGTGACGCTAATCTACTATAAACCTCATCACTACGATGAGCAGGGAGGGGACCAGAGCATATTACAGTGTCTGACATGGTTTTTGCAAATTCACACACCTCTAACATTAGCTTTAGTGATCTCCGATTGGCGAAGCCGGACATCGTTAGTGCCAACATGAATAACAATTTTAGAAAATCTACATTTAGCATTAGCCAGCACTTGTAAATTTTATTTGATGTCAGATGCTCTGGTACCTGAAATGCAATTAACAATAGCGGCTGGAGTCTCTATTTCCACGTTCTTTACAATTGAATCGTCAATAACAAGCTCTCTTTCAACATGTTTCTCAGTGGGTGCATCGCTGAGTGGGGAGAAACGATTGAAAACCCTAAAAGGAATGGGAGAGTGGTGTCTCTTTGCTGAGCAAGTATGCTGCCGAGACGTCACCCAAACGTACTGCTGCAGGGGCTCTACAGCCGGTACCAAAGTGTGTGTGTTGCTCTCTGTACTACTCGCATCCAAAACCGTATCTACCGGCTTCTCTTTCTCACTGACCTCCATTTGCGTTCAGATGCGTGTCTCTAACTCATTAACCTTCTCCACCAGTTTGACTAATTCCTTACATTTATCAAACGTGAATCCCTCACTGCTGATGGAGGAGGCTATTGTAAACATGTGACATGCAGTGCAGGAAGAAATAACATGAGCGGATGCCATGACTTACTGCAATTGTTTGTTGTTGTTGGTTGTTCCTGAGCAGTGAATGTTTGAGACTGATGTGAATCCCCCACGCAATTGTTTGTGGTTGTTCTTGATAAGCAGTACTTTGAAATCGATGCAATAATCCGTGTAACACAGAGGAGAAAAACAGGTGTGCGCTGAAAAATGCACGCAGTTTAATTGCGATAAAAATGAAGCGGATGCACGTGGAAAATGCACGTGGAAAATGGATCGCGATAAGAGTAATGTGGGGGAAAACCCGATGTGCTCTGAAAAATGGCAGATGTTAAGGATTAAACGCTGAAAACAGATATACAAGCGATGCTAAAATAAAATAAAAAATTGCAGGCTACAAACACAGACTCCAGCTAGGCGCCAGCAGCAACAGGTAAAATACATGCAGATTAAACGGTAGAAAAGGATAAAAACCTGAAACATGTGGTAAACACGCAGATTTTGAAAAATGTATGACATTATATAAAAAGTATTAAAGATTCCAGAATTTGGTGATCTGTAATCAAATAAGCAAGTTTTTGACATTAACTGCATTACTTATTTTGTACGAAAGGACAGGTTTTCTTTCATTAACCCTCTGGGGTCGACGGACGCGCCGACAAGTTCTGCTGGATTTTTTCGTCATTACACAGAAACAACATAAAATACTCCATTTTGGGGTATAGAGATAAGTGTAAGACATCATCAGAGACTATAAAGTGTCTACTTTTGTGTACCCTCACAATAACAACAAAACCTTGTGGTTTTGTAAAATAAAGAAAATAAAAAGGGTGAGCTCACAGCAGTCTCTGTGTTCAGAGCATATATCTGAAACGCGTCACAAAAATGAACCGAAACTCTGCGAATACTAGTCACACAAACATGAATCATATATCTAAAGAAGGTTTAAAATGTCTACTTTAAAAAATAAAATAAAAAATTCACATTTAAAACAAATATTCTCCTGCAATGTAATCTGTATGAAACAAAGCAATGTACAATTTCACCTGGCTCAGCTAATTATCCCTAATGTGATCACACCCATGGGCAGAGGGCGCTATTCATACTGTAATGTGCTGAGGCGATCAATGCAAATGGTAAACGCCCCCAACAGTGAGGTTTGATGTAAACACAATTCATTCACTTTACTGCGCATTTGTAACAATACACAGGCGAGGAAACTTCTGGATAGTAAGGAAGAGTTAACATTTTCCTCCAAAGAAGAGCAGGACTCCGATGAACATTTGTATTGTACAAGTTAGGACGAGTAAGTCATTTAGATTTCTGAAGGATCATGTGACACTGAAGACTGCAGTAATGATGCTGAAAATTCAGCTTTGATCACAACTTGCATTTTACAATATATTCAAATGGAAAACTGTTCTTTTAAATTGTAAAATGAGTTCACATAACGCTGTTACTGTATTTTGGATCAAATAAATGCAATCTTGGTGAGCAGAAGAGACTTCTTTTAAACGGTAGTGTAGGTCTAAAATGAAGTAAAGTCTTTTATGTAAAGAAAATGTATAGTCAGATTACTTCTTTTAACTTAAACCTTGATTTGGATCATTAAAGCTCCTCACATTCATTCTCTTTCTGTCACATTCCTCACTGATAGGCCCATGGGAGTGGTCTTTTGTCTCCTCAGGTGTGAATTACCTCAAATTCATGATCATGCACGCCTCCACGCATATGACCTTTCTAACACTAAAACTGTCTTACAAAAGTTAAATTAGTATATTGTTTTGTATGAATGAGTGATCAGGATGGTTTTCACATCATTTTGTAGCAAATATTCTATGCTACAAGATCCAGTTCTCAAAAGTCGTGTGGACAAATGAGTTTTTTCAAAAAAAGCATAAACTTTATTTTCTCAAAAATAATAATATACTATAATAATATAGTAATATAATTTGTAATGGAAAATTATTAAATTAGAAAAATTCTAAATAGAAAAATTTTCACAAATGGATTCAATCTTCTGAATTGTTGTTTGTTATCCAATATATACAGTATGTCTGTGCTTTGTGTTTGATCGGTCACTGTTAATTTCCAGTGGCGCTGAGATGCTGCATCTTGATTATTTAATAATATTTTTTCTCTTTTCTTTGTTTGTTGAAAACTGCAGTTGCAGTGAGCCTTTTATCTTAATTGTAAACTAATCTTGTAGAGGTACTGTTTTATTTCAGTCTGAATCCTCTTACCTGTCATAAAAAACTTTTAACTTTGCCATAACATTTATTATCCTTCACTAGTCAGTAGGTATTGCATCCTGATTCCTCTCAATTGTGCATGGTACCCAGCTGCAAGAACATAAATCGGTGCTTATAAATAAAGCCCATTTACACTAGCTACAGACTTCTTATGAATAGGCTGTTTTATTAATCACTCGCACTTTGTGTGCAAGATTTTGTTAACCCACTTATGCCTAGCACACCTTACCGCACGCACACTGCACTTAAGACATAGTGGTCTTAAAATTGAGCCCTATATCATTTAATGACATGTATAGTAACTATATCTTTAATAGTTTAGTATGTTTTTCAGTTTTGGCACCGTTGCCAACTTAAATTTAACAAGACAATTTATTTCACAGTCTTAATCACATTAACTTTGCCCAATATGTATCACTTTAACTATCAAACATTATCTTCGTCCAATAGGTTCCACACCTACACAATGCCATTTTTGTATTTATGGTGTGTGCTTGTCATGGTGTAATTACCATTATTGTGAGTTTCCAACTTGTAAAAACTTGTCAATTCACATTTTTGCCAAACTCAGATTTCTATAAAAACTACAACTTGACAGTTGTAAATACCTTGTAAAAAGAACCACAATGGCAGCAGCCTCAAGGACGTGAACAGCTCTGAGTAGAATCTCAGAATTGTCATCTTAAAATTTGTGTTATTGTACATTTAAATACAGGATGCAATGTGGAAAGAGCATTACTTCTTTTCTCCAATAGTTTTTAAGGTATTTTTACCCACCAATCGCCTGTTTTCCTTTATTCTTCTTCAGCAGGGGAAAGTCAACTTGACCATCTGCAGCAGTTGTTTTTCAAGTATCTATTGGTCTGCCTATCCATTCCTCTGTCCCAGCTCCTGGAGAATCACCTTAAAGAAAAAGTTTAAGTCTGTCCAAAGGGAAGGACATAGGAATTCCATTACTGAGAACAGCAGGGTGGATCAGTGCATATTTTGGGGAGTATTTTTGCTATCATCATGAAAGTATAACATAACAGCACGCAAGCAAACTCATTTCAATATGGCGTCCCTTATTATAATAAGGGACGTTTCCAAACTTTACTGAGTAGCATGGATTGCCATTCTCAAAAAAACTATGTGTGCTCAGTCACACTAATGTGAGATGTGTGTGTGGGTCTAAATTGGGGACTTATAATGCAAACATGCTTTGCAGGTTTGATGGATGGTCATGGAGCAATTAAGTGAAGTTTTTACATACCGTATGCACAGATCAATGTTTTCATTATCTTGTCTCTGCAAGTCTGTGTGGTAATTATGGGTAGAGTGATAACCTTAAAGGCTGACACAGAGACTAGAGTGGTTGTTGTCTTTAATAATCATTTAATTGATTAACATCATGTAATGTCTAAAGACTTTGTGTTGTGAGTATACTTATTAAACAAAATCATACATTTTAATACATTATAAAGATGAGCAGTAGTGGTTCTCAACTGGTGGGTCACAGACAGACCAAAACAATCTCAGGTCTGTAATGATAGGGTCGTGGACAGCAGGAGGAAAAACTCTTAATGGAAAAAATAAAATTCAACTCAACATATAATTGTGTATACTTAGGAAAGGCTAAAAAAGGCTTATTAGATTTTAAAAGCTAGGAACAAGTCCCATATACACGTTGTTGATGTTAATGGCTGTGCATTCAATTAAACTCAACAGTATTTTGGTACAAATGCATGTCACTTGGAGCTAGCCAAATTAGACAGATGCCAACATGGACAGGTTGCATGGTGTGCCCTTATCATTGACAACCATGAAACAAAACTACATGATGTAAAAAATACTTATATTTTTTAGTACATATTTATTGTACATAATAGAGTCTACACATTAAACAAAAACAATTTCAAGCAGAATGTGGTATAATTTGTTATCTAGTTTACAGAAGTTGCCCTTATCATTGACAACCATGAAAATAAACTACATAAAGTAAAACATACTACACTGAGGCTGCTATGAAACCATTAAGATTCAGGAGACATTTAGAAAAGTTAATTGGTAATGGTCCTATAAACCTATATCACATATTTTTACATTTCAATGTTTGGTTTTAAGGACATTGTTTACTTTTGTACAATAACGATTTTGATACTTTGTTACTTGATGCCCAATGTAAAATGTTAAATCTGGTCCTTGAATGACTGCTGTGCAGTAAACTGTGCATTCTTTTATTTCTACATGTAACATTGGATTATTAAAAAAAAAAAATGTGTACATAATTCATATTTTAAAAACTGGTCTTTCTTAATTTGATACATGCATATCAGTTTTCCTCAATAGTAAGGATAATTAACATCATGACAAATGGAAATTCATATTCCTAGCTTTCTCCGGGCAAAGAAATCATACTTTTCATGGCTAACCATAAGATGGCCTATTAAGTGCCACAGTGTTACACAACATATGAATAATCATAATACAGAGTTCGTAAAATGGAGTACATATTTATTGTACACAATAGAGTCTACACATAAAAACAAAAACAATTTCAAGCAGAATGTGGTATAATTTGTTATCTAGTTTACAGAACAAGCATCCTTTATTTAATCAAGACTTTTAGCAGATATTCCAGACAGTATATTCCATATACTACTATTAACTGAAACTGATTGTGTAAATTGTTGCTCTGCTATCTGTTACCACTTTTCATGGTTTATGTACAGTTCATTACTAAGAACAACAATCCCTGTACAAATACTGAATTAAACATTTTGCTGTTAGGAGGTGGAGTTGTCTTGTTATTTGTCCTTGGGGTTCAACAAACAATAAACTAAATAATGCTGAGATTAATCTCCGGAGATAATTTGAAACTTGTGGCCAGGGTTGGACTGGTAATCTGGCATACCGGGCATTTTCCCGGCAGGCCGACACACTTTGGGGCCGATCAGGGGCAGACTGGCCATCGAGAGAACTGAGCGGGCCGGTGGGTCGGCCGCGAAACGTACCGAATGGGCTGCGCATTTTGCAGAACGGACCACAAAACGGCGCCGCGATATGCAGAAAAAGACAGTGAACACCCCCAAAACAACTTTCGTATTTCATTCTTAATATTGCTTCAGCAATTAATTATTACAGCTAATTCTGCTACCGAGGATTAAGTATCAGAATGTGAGATTACTTCTGACCCTGCAACAAATATTGGCATCAGGATATGATGTCATGCTGAAGGAGTAAAGAAAAATGTATAAATAACAAGTAATAATAATAAAAACAATTAAACCACTTTCATGCAACTATAAACTGTGCAGTGTTTAAATGTTTTATTACTTGTATTGAGGTAACAGGTAATTCTGATAATCTGTCAATCAAACTTGCTCTTTGTTATGCAGAGGATGACTTAATTTATCAGAATGTTGCTGCGTTTCCACTACTCCTTTCACATTTGTATGAATTGAGCACAAAGTGTAGTGTGACCATACCTTAAGTATGGGATTTCAGAGAATTAATAGGTTAACCAAGCTCTCTATATGGCACAAAGCTCCCTCATTAAACAGTAAGTCTTTATCTGTAAAATAAGAAGAATGTGAGTATTCTACACACAATTCTGAAAATATAACCAATTTTTTGGATAAGAAGTCATAACAAGGAGCTCTATAAAACCTGGAGAGAGTTATACATTACCACTCCAATTCATCTCAATGGCAGGTTAATTACCAAAAACGCAATAACATGCCTTGAGGGCCAATTTTATAGAAATATAGGAGCCAACATCTAAAACATTTTATAATATTCTGCACTAAACCCGTTTCAGCCTGCGCATTTATTATTAGGGAGGTTAGTGACCACTTCATGGAAAGTCTCTTTTAAAGTAATTTCCTCCTCTAACTTTCCAACAGCTTCTTCGCTTCACTATCTTGATCTGAAATACTTTATGCCGAGATTCTTACATTTCTTCTTTATTTAGAAAAAACGGTATCTCTGCTTCAATACATCTGCCGTCAGATCTGGGAAAATGTACTCCAGATTTCTCTCTGGCTAGTTTCATTATTAACTCCTTTGTTTGGTAATGATGTATCCTGACGACAAATGCCCTTGGGCGATCATCTCTCGATCTACTTGGGCGATCATCTCTCGAGTCCTGTGCGCCCAGTCGATCTGGATAGGTTTCATGAAGTTTTCAATTTCCAGTAGCTTTGAAAGTAATTTCGCTATAAACTCGGTAGGTCTGCCGTTCTCCTCCTCCTCTGCAATGCCTACTAGCCGGATATTATTACCTCTAGAGCGAGACTCCAGATCATCTGTTTTATACCTGAGCTGGTTCGTGTTCTCACTGTGAGAACCTTACCATGGCAACATTGTGGTCGCGGCTTTCCTTCTTAAAAGGAACGTCACTTCAGCCTCACCCTGTGTCGCTCCTTCTTACCACTGGATTGAGGAGGACCCGGCTGGCTTTGGAGGCGATTTGGGGATGGCAGCGGGCTCTGTTTCACCGTGTAGATCCCCACAAACCACCCACCCCCTGGTACGCGCGCTGACTTCCGTTATGGCTCGGGGTGACTTCGCCTCACGACCAGTCTCCAGAACATACAGTCATGCCTTCGAGCCCCCGATCTGGATGACGAGCTCACCGCTGCATCGAAGAGCATTCCGCCATCTGACGAGGAAGACTCAATTGGACTACCGCCCTCAGGTCGGCACGGCCAGTCTGAGGCTGACGCCCAGATGGCAGACATGCTTGCCCAGGCCGCTGTCAGCGTGGGGTTGGACTGGAACCCTCCGTCCGGGTGCCTCCAAGAGGTGCATGATGATCTGACGAGGTCATTTGCTCTCACTACCCTCGACGGTGGAGCAGCCCACGGGTACTCGGCGGCCTCCAGGTGGACAGAGCGGTTGAGATCCACATGTGTCCCGAGAACGCCGCCACCTGGCGGGCTCGTCCGGTGCTCCCCTCCAAGACCCGTAGGATAACGTCATCACTGACCTCCAAAGCCTACAGCGCCGCTGGACAGGCCGCCTCCGCCCTACATGCTATGGCCCTCCTGCAAGTTCACCAGGCCAAGGCAATCAAAGACCTGCACTAGGGTAGTTCTGACCCCGATGTGTTGAAGGAACTGCGCTCAGTGACCAGCCTCACCCTCAGGGCTACGAAGGTCACAGCGCGGACACTCGGGTAGGCAATGGCCAACCTCGTGGTCCAGAATGACAGCTGAACCTGGCTGAACCTGGTCGAGATGTGGGACGTGGATAAAGCATGCTTCCTCAGTGACCCCTGTCTCCCAGTTTGGTCTCTTCAGTGACACCGTGGAGGACTTCACCCAGCAGTTCTCAGTAGTGAAGAAACAGACAGAGGCCATTTCTCACATCATGCCCCGCCGCACCACCAGCACGGACCGTGCTCCGTCTGCTTGCCGAGGGCATCCTCCTGCGGCTTCCAGAAAACAGGCAGCTCCACCCCAACCTTGGCCCAGCTCTCAGCCCCAGTGTTGAGCGCCCCGCAGGAAGCACACACCCCAGTCTCTCGAACATCCTTGAGGACCTTGAAGGCTGACCACTCCATCCCGCGGTGGAGGGCTGGGAGGAGAATTCTCAGTTCAGTATATTTCCATTGCTGCACCCCCTTCGGGCTGTGGTACCCACATTCTCAATAAAAAAGCTATTTCCTCTTTCCCTGCGTGCGCTCTCATCATATGTCACAACTCGCCCGCCATCTCCTCCTTTGGAGCCAGCAGTGCTGTGCGCCACATCCCGGGCAACCTCAACACGGCAGCGGACGTGCTGTCATGACAAGTTAAGCACCACCCCACCAGGTGGTCCAGCTGGTTTGGGAACGGATCGCCAAAGCACAGATTGCTGTTCACTTCCCAGGAGATCTCCCACTGGCCGCTCTGGTACTCCCTCGGGACAGACGCGCTGGCACACAGCTGCCCCAGGGGCTGCACAAGTACGCATTTCCCATAGTGAAGCTTCTTGCATGGGTGCAGTGCAATGTCAGGGAGGACTAGGAACAAGTCACTCTGGTGGCCCCCTACTGGCCCACTCGGACTTGGTTCTTGGATCTCGTGCTCCTCGCGACAGCCCCTCCCAGGCGAATTCCCCTGATGCACCCTCTGGCATCTGTGCCCAGGAACCTCCACGTCTGGCCCCTTGTACAGGATGCGTAAGATCTTAGTGGCCTACCACCTGCCATCGTAGACCCGATCAACCAAGCCAGAGCTCCCTCTACCAGGCAACTTTACGCCCTGAAGTGGCGCTTGTTCGCAAATTGGTGTTCTTTCCAGTCTGAAGACCCGCAGAGGTGCGCATTAGGGTCACTCCCTGGCCAAGCCTGTCCCCCTCCTGGGATCTCTCAGTGGTCCTCTTGGTCCTTCAGAGACCCCCCTTCGAGCTGCTAGAGTCAGAATGCCCTTTTCATTTGATTTGTCGTTTTTTTCTGTTGTTTTGGCATTGTTGTGGTCTTGGTTTATTCTTCACTCAAAGTTGAACAACTTTAAGTGTTAAATGTTGATCAACGGATTCACTAAATAAGAGTGCTCACTCAATGCAGCCGGAACCAGAAGTCCTTGGAAATGACTTTTTGTATTTGAATGCTAAAAGATAGCTGCAGAGCATGACAAAGCTACAGCTGATAACTATAATGATTTAAACAGAGGTTGTGTCTGAAACCCTGTATTTTAACAGTAGGTTCTGATAGGTATACAAATGTCTAGTATAAATACATTTCGTGACATCCACCATGTTGTGTTTGCCCTTTGTCTAGAATTTGTAGAAATGGACTCTTGAGGTATCACCATGGAATGCTTTTTAAATATTATTGAAGGAGATCCTATCTGTACTGGACACTTATTGGCTGCTTTTCTTTATTATTTGGTCCAAGTCATCCATTTAAAAAAAATAGTTGGCCCAAATACATTTTTGTCTACAAAACTTTATTTTTATTCAGGGTGTGCTCCCGTAGGCTTTGCCTTTATAGGCTACCCCACAATGCAGTGGGACTATTTACCCATAGCTGGGGCGGTGGTTGGCGGGTGCCAGGACGTGTCCACTGCTTGGTGGGCCTGTACACCGCGCATCTGGGGCCACTGCTGCTCCAAGTTCCCCTACAGTTCAGCCTGGGTTCTGCTAGGGCCCAGTTACCGTGTGTGGCCACAAGGAGACACTGTAGGAGTCTTGGCGGTGGAGAGGCTATGTACCGACAGGAAGAGACTTACGCACTCGGCTCCTCTTTTTGCCCTTGCACAAGTGCTAGTAGCTGTAAGCAGAAAGTAGCAAGCAGAAGTAGCATGCAGCGTACAGCGGGCAAAAATACTAAATTGCTAAACTACATGCACTGCCATCCCAGTACTACTGCACTGACGCATCTCACACGCCTAGTATATAACACACACACACACACAGTTTTTTGTCTTGACAATTTACTGAGGGTACGCTGAACATACCACCAATAACACTGATAACATTAGCTTTCTGCTACTTTTTAACGATACGTCTGTAACATAATTTATCGAAATCTGATCAGTTTAGTAAATGATGAAGCTGATGAACTAACTAACTATAAACCAACACTCATCAGACTCCAGACTCCTTAGACTAACGTTACCTCAGACAAGGGCTAAAGTCGAATAGTCTTTTTTGCTTAGGAAGATTCCTAACTAAGTGAAATGACCCGGAAGTATCTAAGTGGTAGCCATGATAAGAGCTAGTCAGTTTCATGTCTCTAGGTCAAATGGTCGTTGAGTTTAATAGATTTATAGTTATACAAATATCTGTATAAAAAGTACTGAATATTTAATCCTAAAAACAAGTCTTATGCTATATGAACAATAATATTCTGAGTGTTTTACAGTTGGTTTCATGTTTTTAGGTCACACGGTCATTGAGATTTATATATTTATATGAATAATTGAATCTGTATAAAAAGTACTGAATATTTAACCCCAAAAACAAGTCTTGTGCTATATAAAGAAAAAATTCTTTGTGTTTTACTGTTGGTTTCATGTCTCTAGGTCAAACGGTCATTGAGTTTAATGGAATTAGAATATTTCAAACATTTACACACTGTATTTATTTGAAAAAATAGAGCATTTTATATTTGTTGTGATTTTCTAAAATCAAATTGTTAAATAGTTTAATTGATTTATAGAGCTAATACATTTATATGAAAGAAGATATATATATATATATATATATATATATATATATATATATATATTTTTAAATCAGCTTTGTGCTAGGCTAAGTAAACCCACTCATACATGTCTAAGTTGGTTTGGCTTGAAAATGTTATTGGAATGCTTGTAGGTGAGCAGGAAAGCAGACAAGGGGCGAGGATCTAAGTGCAGCGGGACTTTATTGAAATAAAAGGGCAACACGAAAAAACACGAACAAAGGAAACATCCACAATGGGAAAAAGTAAAACAAAAAACACGGAAGGCATACAAGGAGTTAACAGGCGGGGAAACAATGACGGAAAACACGGGAACCAGGCATCTACATACATCAAAGACCGACAGGGGAATAGAGAAACAAACAGAGTTATATACACAGACACAGGAAGATAACAAACGACATTCAGGTGCGAACAATGACAGAGTGAAGAGAACCGAGAACAAACGTGACAGTGACATGAAAAACACAGGGCAGACAACAGGGGATTGTGACAGTTATAGAAACGGAGAGTCTAAAGAGTATTGTAGTGAATGTCAAACAAATGTGAAATATAAAACGAACTTAACGGCACTTCCATTTTAATGTTATAGATCTAGATATGTCTTATTAATTAAGTGAGTGATATGCTGGTGCTAGCTAACCAACCAAAACTTCTCAGTGACAGCCACACTAGGAGATACTAGGGAGAGTTAGCTAGTCATAACAGAAGTTGTAAATCAAAAATACATACCAGACATAACAGATATTTTCTCTGTGGTCATGTCTTCTGGCATTAGGGTAACCCTCTTCCACTGAAAAGCACAAAAATGTCCATCTTTGTTGCTACAACGGATACTTGGCGGTTTCTTGTCCAACGGTCGAATAAAAGGGATACTTGGCGATCTTGTCCAACTATCATTGTCCCACAAGTAAATGAAAATATAAAAATTGGATCTGAGTAGTAAAAAAAACAAATACAATACATACTGTTCTTTTTCTGTAATTTTTGACACAATTTCATCTATGACGTTTTGCATGAATAAAAAAATAATAATAATTGGATTAGAGCGAGCTTGTTATCCGTTATTTCCATTTCGCATTTGAGCACAAAACATTTGAAATTGAAAAAAAGGGGTCGTTCATCAGTTATCACATATTCACGAATATTGTGAAAACCAGTGTTTTTTATTTAATTTTTTTATTTTGAAAAACTAATGAACGAATAATACACAGATTAGTCAGCCTAGTTGAAAGTTTAGCCAACTGGTCTGTACAGTTTACTGTTTCTTTAGTCGTGCTCACATCCCTCCTTAGTTTGTGAGAGTGTACCACCCAGAACTGCCCAAGAATGCTCAAACCATCCTTAAAACAAAACATCAAAACAAGCTGTACATCATCACATCATTAGCTGGGTAATTCATAGCCAATCGCATGTAAGCATGTAAGTATAAGTCTGCTCACGACCTATCAAATTGCTGTTTCAGTGTGCTAAACACAACAGTGGTGTTCCTCGCCATCCTCCTCTGTGGGGAGGAGTGTGGCCGGATTCAAAGTTGTGCAACTTTTAACAGTTATGTTTGGCATGTCCAGTAAAATTGTGTGGTACCTCAGCCATTGGGCTGTAGGTAAATGTGACGTTCTCTGCTCTTGCAAAATCATGGAGACTGCTTATGGAACCATCAAAGTTAAATCAGAATACCCCACAAATTCCCTGGATGCCAGTATTGCCAGTTCAGCAGCCACCACAGCCCTCAAACTGTGTGGTAAACCTGTTGCTACTGCATCAAGTTTGGTTGAGAAATTTGCCGCAGGTCGCAGTCTGTCATAAACCCATTTTTCTCATCAGTCATCTGAACAAACGGTATGTTTACATTCGGCAGACCCAAAGTGGGAGCCAGAGCCATTTGCTCTTTCATGTTAGCAAATCCCTCTTCGGTTTCAGCGAAGAGGGATTCCACTGCCCGGGATGTGATAAGCACACATTCCTAAAAATGACAATTATTGTTTTGTTTTTTTTTGTAATTGGTTTTGGCACATCTTTTATGGCCTGTTCACGTTTGTCACAGATGGATTTACTGTTTGGTCAGATAACATTTCCCAAAAACTTTATTTCCTGTTTCACAAACTGCAATTTTGCTTCATCATATGCACAGATTTGTCTTCACAGGGAAGATTAGAGTGCGAACTGGAGAATCATGACATGGTATGCCTTCTCTCAACAATGAGTCAAAAACTGGCATAATACCCTGCAATGCCTCCCGTTTTAGGGGGTATTGCGCTTGACAGGGTCTGTAATCAGATTTTGGGGTGATTACAACCGGTTCACAGCCTAACCCTAACCCTAACCTACTTCTGTCAGAGCAGGGTGCATGTCTATGACAGAGGTAGCTCCCCTCCCATTTTTCTCCACCGCACTCTTCACAATAGCAGTTACAGTTCTCTGTACTTCAATCTCAAAATCACATTTTGACATAAAAGCCCCTACACTCCTGCTGTGTTTTACTCCTACACTTATTTCCACCCAGTCTGTTGCTTTTATGCATTCTTTCACAAAAGCACCCAGATCTTTCCACAGCTGCTCTTTGGCCTTGATCAGAGATAAATGCGGTACAGCTTCTCCTGCTATCAAATAGAACTGCATTTGTTTTTCTGTCAGGCAGGCTGATAACGCACACACATTCTCTGTCCAAAAAATCTCATGAAATATCACAGTCTCATTTCCTACCCCGTCAAGCCATCCCTGTTCATATTGTGGTTCCCGTTCGATTACGACATGTGACGTGCAGTGTAATTGGTCAGGCGTCATACATTCTGTGTTAAATGACATTGTTAGATCCTTTGCCAATTTCAAGATCATTTTTGCCCAATCATCATTTTTCACACGCCATTCATAAGCCCACTGCGGTTCAAATTTAGAACAACATATTTGTGGTTCTTCCTCAATGCTAATTCCAAAGGAAGTAAGGGTCAAATTTAATTCACACATTAAATCTCTGGCCATTAGAGGTACCGGACAAGCTGGTGAACACAAAAACGCATGTTTAAATGTTCTCCCCTTCTCCTTTTACTCATACTCTAAGGGCACTGTGAATTTTTCAGAAATCAAATGGCCCTAGGCCAAATTGCTCTTTATGCCTGAACCTGTCAATTTTGGGACACATGGCAAGTCACATAGTCGTATAGTAAAATTGCTAGCCACAGAATCTACCAAATAATCTACTAATGTCCCATCAACTTACATTTGATATCTTTGCATTTGTAAAAACCCTGAACTTTTGTACTTTCTCAAACATTCATCCAAAACATTATCACATAAAACTTAATTAGTCACACTGAAAGATTTGCAAGCATTGTCTTCATTGCAGAGAGCAGTATGTAATCAGTGTATGTGTGTATGTTGTCTGTGTGTGTGTGTGTGTGTAAAAATATGTTCACGTCCCTGTCCTGTAGCCAGCAGCCGATCGCCCCGTTTCCGGCCCCCGCCTTCGCCCCGCATTCAGGTCTCCTTCTCTGTCCGAGTCGGGAGAAGCTGCTTGTGGTGCTTGTCTTCTGGGCGGAGAGCAGTCGAGGTCAGGGTTCAGTTTCAGGGCTTTCAGCTCTGCCACGGGATAGTGATGATTGTATGCTGGCGGCGCCGGCACAATTGTCGTTGCATGTGGGAAAACACAAACATACTTTTAAAAAAAAATACAAAAATAATGGTCTGGTGGTGCTGACACACAAACAGATCTTTCACACATCTTATTTTTACATTCCACATTTTCAACCCTACATGCTAATTCTTTCTGCATTTGCTTCTCTTCTATCTGCTTCCTTAAAGCAACAGCCCACTGTCTGTTCACATTCTTTACACACATGTTGAACGCAGCCACAACAACCTTTTTGTGCCCCGCTGCCCTGTTCCACTGATTCTCCTATAGTTTAAAAAACCGGTATATAAAATTCGGCAAGCTTGCTTTGAGATTTCCCCATACTGGCTGTTTCTGTTTCTTTGTGGGTTACCGTTCGACGCACGTTTTATCATCTGTCGGACGTCTCCAACAGATCTGATTTTTAACCCAAGATCAGCTAAGGGTGCACTCCCTAGTGCTTTGTTAATTACAGTTTGCTCAAAATCTTCGATTTCAGCTAACCTAATTAAACAATTTCTGTGAGAACTCAGTCTCTGTTAGAAAACCTCTTGACCTACTCAATTTGAAACCGGTCTCAGTTTCTGGTCGAGAACCTCTTGTACTCGGACCACACAAAAAACAGTCTCAACCAATATGGTTCTCTCACTTTTATACCAAAAGAAAATTATTTAGTCGTCCCTTACCAGAGATATTTGGGTTGCCATGGGTTCGTTTTCATTTGATTCCAGTGGAGTTTCACCTGGCCCTGATGCGGTCGGCCCCACTCTCTTAAGCTTACGAGGTAGAGCTGGAACTTCTCAGTCCAGGTGGCCAAACACCGTCTGCGCTCAGGTCCAGAAGGCACTTCCAAGGAATCCCACTATTCTGACACCAAATTGTTGTGGCAAAAAATTATCAACCAACCATTATCACTGCATAAGAGACACTCTGACTCAAACAGTCTTTTAAAATAAATGTATTCTTGCAAGAAGACCCAGTCATTACACAGTGTCATGAGAGAGTGTTTTTTATCAGGCAGGGCTGCCTTTCTTATACATTTCTCCCCTTTTTAATTCTCATAGGAAATCATTTTAAAGGATGTTCCCAGAGATTCATAATGCATTCTTTACATGTTTTGAATTATATAATAAGCTGTCAAAACCTAGAAAAGACAGGAGCTTTTTACCTTTTACATTTGCAAAACACATTGTCCTCTCTTAAACTTGTATAATTTTAAACTACTCCCCAGTTTCATAAACCAGAAAATTCTGACCATTATATTTGTAACAGTGGAGCAAATTTATTATTATTATTTCTACAAATCATTAAAAAGACTGTACCTCTATCCTTCATAGGCACATTGTCATTCCCGTTAATAATCAAAGATTGTGCTGTTGTGAATAAGGTCTATTCTTAGTACAAAAACGAGTTGAATTTCAATACTTATGTCTCCTTTTCTTTTACAATAATTTTTTTTTTTAGTTTTAAGAGGTTCCTTTGGACTATTGGCATGCAAATAGATGAAGTTACTGTTTAAAAACAAATGCTCCAAATACTTTTGGTAGCCCAGAAAAGTACTGCTGTCTATGGGCACCTTGCTGAAACTGCCTAAAAAGTGCTATTTGTGGGATTGAAACACCCTGTTTTTGACAGAATATTGGAGATTAGGGTTTTTTCAAATTTCCATCAGATTGTTGCATTAGGAAAAACTCAGGATTTTACATAAATTATGATATTTCATGGGTCACCATCTTTGTTATCGCATCTGCTCTATTAGACACAAGTGACCCCGCACCAGCTGTTGGTGAATATGAACATTTTTAATTAAGAAATTACGCAAACAGCGGTTTTTAATTTCCAAAGTGCTGTCACCGTGACAGGTATGAGGTTAAATATGATCTAACGATGATCTTATATGATCAAGACCACCATATATGATATAACGGGAGGAACGGGACCAGTCTCCACCACCGCAGTGCATGCATGGACTACTGTATGTAAAAGGATAAATGAATAAAAAATTATGTCATACTGCTAAAATTATATCTTTGCATTTATTTTGAATGCAGAAAAAAATATTGTTATATATATAAAAAATGGCTGTTATTAAGTTTTGATATGGAATATGATCATATTTAAGTAAAATATTATTATTTATTGTATATGGGTTAATAATTTAATGAACGAATGAATGAATGAATGAATGTTACATTTATATAGCGCTTTTCTGACACTACACTCAAATTGTTTTACAAAGTGAACAGGGGACTCTCCTCATCCACCACCAGTGTGCAGCATCCACCTGGATGATGAGACGGCAGCCATAGTGCGCCAGTATGCTCACCACACACCAGCTATTGGTGGAGAGAAGAGAGTTGAGTGATAGACTCAATTAATGTATGGGGATTATTAGAAGGCCATGATTGATAAGGACCAATGGGGGGAAATTGGTCAGGACACTGGGGTTACATCCCTTCTCTTTTCGAGAAGTGACCTGGGATTTTTAATGACCACAGGCTCCTGGGGCATATGGCATCCTCCGCAGTGGTCGCGCCACTGGGGTTGATGCATATGAGACCGCTTCAGCACTGGCTCCAGACTCGAGTCACGAGATGGGCATGGCGCGCACACACCATGTGTTTATCACCCCCGCCTGCCGCCAGACTTTAAACCCCTGGACAGACCTCTGTTTTCTGTGGACAGGAGTCCCCTTACAGCAGGTGTCCCGATGCGTTCTGGTCACCACAGATGCCTCCAAACAGGGTTGGGCTCGCAGCCACTGGCTCCTGGAAAGGACCCCCACTGCATTGGCACATTGGCCTATAGTTGCTGGCTGTATTCCTTGCCCTGCGAAGGTTTCTCCTGCTAAATCGGGGCAATCACGTCTTGATCCGCTCAGACAGCATCGCAACGGTAGCATACATAAATCGCCATGGCGGCGTGCACTCACGTCATATGTCACAACTCACCCGCCATCTCCTCCTTTGGAGCCAGCTGCGCGCCACTCACATCCCGGGCAGTGGAAGCGCTGTCACAAAAAGGTATACTCAGTGGAGAGTGGAGGCTCCACCCCCAAGGCAACTGCCACTGCCCACTCTGGTACTCCCTAACAGGAGCCCCCATCGGGACAGACGCGCTGGAACACAGCTGTAATGCAAGTACATGCAAGTATGCATTTACCCCAGTGAGCCTTCTTGCACTGGTGCTGTACAAGTTCAGGGACGACAGGGAAAAAGTCACCTTAGTGGCTCCTTACTGGCCCACTCGGACTTGGTTCTCGGATCTCACTCTTCTCGTGACAGCACCTCCCTGGAATATTCCCCTGAGGAAGGACCTGCTTTCTCAGTGATGGGGCACCCTCTGGCATCCGCGCCCAGACCTCTGGAACCTCCACATCTGGCCCCTAGACGGGATGCAGAAGACCTGTATGACCTACCACCTGCAGTCGTAGATATGATCAACCAAGCCAGAGCTCCCTCTACCAGGCAACTTTACGGCCTAAAGGGGCGCTTGTTCGCAAATTGGTGTTCTTCCTGGTCTGAAGACCCGCAGAGATGTGCAGTTCGGTCAGTGCTTTCATCCCTGCAAGAGAGGTTGGAGGGTCGGCTTGCCCCCTCCACCTTGAAGGTGGATGTAGCCGCTATCGCGGGCCACCATGACACAGTGGACGGCAAGTCCTTGGGCAAGCTCGACTAAATTATGAAGATCCTTTGAGGTGCCCGGAGGCTGAATCCTCCACAGCCAAGCCTGTTCCCCTCCTGGGATCTCTCAGTGGACCCCCTTCAAGCCGCTTGACTCAATTGAGCTCAAGGCCCTCTCATTGAAGACGGCCCTCCTGATCGCGCTCATTTCCATCAAGATGGTTGGGGACCTGCAACCATTCTCTGTCAGCGACACCTGCCTGGAGTTTGGTCCGGCAGACAACCATGTCGTCCTAAGACCGCGACCAGGTTACGTGCCCAAGGTTCCTACGACCCCCTTCAGGGAGCAAATAGTGAACCTGCAAGCGAAGCTGCGTAGGATGCAGACCCAGTCTTTTTGTTGCGGTGTCCGGTGTGTGATTTGTGTACTTATGTGGACTGCACGCAGAGATTTAGATGTTCTGAGCAGCTCTTTGTCTGCTTTGGTGGACAGCGGAAAGGAAACAAGCACACTCGACAAAAAGTGTGGCATCCTCGTGGGTACTGGCCAACTGGCACCTCCCTAGCAGATATATGCAGAGCAGCGGGCTGGACAACACCCAATACCTTTATGAGATTTTACAATCTCAGATTTGAGTCGGTCTCGTCCCGTGTAATCTCAGGTCTGAGCCATAGAAGTCGGTAACGCGGAACAACTGACCGGGAGTACCGCTTGCACCTAGCACCTTTCTCCTCCACTGTGGCGATCACGTGCGACCTTATTCTAGGATATCCCACTAACTCGGCTCCCTGGATGACTCCTCCCCAGCACTCATGTTTCCAGCCTGAAAACCCATGTGATGTATTCCGCCACTCTTTACCTCCCTCCAGCCTGGGCAGGTGGTGGTCTCCGCGGGGTCTTTTCCCCCTGAAAGAATATTGGAGTTGGAAAAGAACCCCTTAATGCATGTGATAGCATTAAGATGGCCCCAGCCTCTTTGACTCTATGTGAGAAACATAGAGAGAGAAAAGGCATGGATGGTGCGGCCTGCTCCCATGCTTGCTTGGCACGTCGCTTTGTTCCTCCCATTGGGGTGCCGGGAACCTAAAAGGTTTATGACGGTTTTATGGGGCGTTGGGGAAGGGTATGTGCAGTGTGACACAGCCTGTCGCTTTGGCACGCAACTACCTGCATCAGCAGCGCACGTACACGGTTCAGCACATGGCGTGATTGAATATGGACCCCTAGTGTCACTTCGTCGACACAACGTCGAAGTGAGCGACAGACGGGGAACATCGAGTTTACTGTTGTAACTTCCGTTCCCTGATGGAGGGAATGAGATGTTGTGTCCTCCCAGCCACTGTTATGGCCGAACCTCATTCTCGTCTCCACAGTGCAAAACCTGAATGGACAGATGCATATTTCCCTCCCTTTATTCCCGTATGTCCGGGGGAGGGACATGAAATTTCTGTCAGCCAATTTCTCATTGGCCTTTTCTCATGTTCAGAGATGCTCTCAAGAGAGACCCCAGTGTCGCTTCTTCGACACAACGTCTCGTTCCCTCCATCAGGGAACGGAGGTTACAACAGTAACCTAGACGTTTCCTGTGCTTAAGGTGACACCGTCATAGAGACTATGTCTGTTCCCCGAACTACCAAACACAAAACCCTCACTAAATCATTTAGAAAAAATTTGATTAAGGTCAAACTTGAACAAAACAAACAAACAAAAATGTACATCATATAAAAATAGGGCTACTAAACATTAGATCTCTTTCTACCAAAGCACTAATTGTCAGTGAAATGATTACAGATCATAGATTGGATGCCCTCTGTTTGACTGAAACCTGGCTTAAACCGGATGAATATATTAGTTTAAATGAATCTACTCCCCCAGGTTATTGTTATAAACATGAGCCTCGTCTGAAGGGTCGAGGAGGAGGTGTTGCTACAATTTACAGTGAAGTTTTTGGTGTTACTCAGAGGACAGGATATAAATGTAAGTCTTTTGAACTAATAATGCTTAAGGTGACACCGTCAAATACAAATATAAATAAAAAATCTCTGTCGTCCTTTACCCTTGCTACAGTGTATAGATCACCCAGGCCTTATTCAGATTTCCTTAGTGAATTTGCACATATTTTATCAGATCTTGTAGTTACTGTAGATAGAGCCTTAATTGTTGGTGACTTCAACATTCACATAGATAATGAAAATGATACATTGGGATTAGCATTTATCGATATTCTCAACTCTCTTGGAGTCAGACAAAATGTAACAGGACCAACTCATCGCCATAATCATACGCTAGATTTAATTCTTTCATATGGAATTGATGTTGATAATATAGAAATTCTGCAACAGAGCGATGACATCTCGGATCATTTCCTCGTCTCTTGCATGCTGCAATCAGCTAATGTTACTCAATCTACACCACGCTATCGTTCAGGTAGAACCATTCTTTCGACCACTAAAGCTAGCTTCACTAATACTCTTCCAGATCTATCTCATATACTCAATAAACCCCAAAGCCCAGAAGAACTTGATGAAATAACAAAAAATTTAAATGCAGTCTTCTCTAGCACCCATGATGTTGTCGCCCCACTTCGATTAAAGAAAATTAAAGAAATAAGCCCTGCACCATGGTACAATGATCTCACTCATGCTCTCAAGAGAGCAGCTCGGAAAATGGAGCGCATGTGGAAAAATACAAAATTAGAAGTATTTCAGGGTGCATGGAAGGATAGTATCTGTAGCTACAAACATGCACTCAAAGCTGCCAGGTCAGCATATTTTAGTAAACTCATAGAAAATAACCACAACAATCCTAGATGTTTATTCAGTACTGTGGCTAAATTGGTTAGGAATAAAGCCTCAACCGAACCAGATATTACGTCACAGCTCAAGAGTAATGACTTCATGAATTTCTTCACAGATAAAATTGAAATAATCAGAAATAAAATTGGAATTATGCAATCATCTGTCATAGCACCCCAGAAAACAATGTCGAATAATTTCCCTCATGTGCAACTTCATTCCTTCGCTATCATAGGTCATGAAGAGCTAACAAAACTTATCGAAACATCAAAACCACAACTTGTTTGTTAGATCCTATACCAACTAAGCTCTTAAAAGAGGTATCTCCTGTAATATCAGAACCTCTTCTTAATATCATTAACTCCTCGCTATGCTTAGGACATGTCCCAAGAAACTTTAAAATGGCAATTATCAAACCGCTAATTAAGAAGCCACAACTTAATCCTGGAGAATTTGCTAATTATAGACCGATTTCAAATCTCCCGTTTATGTCAAAAATACTAGAAAAGGTAGTATCCTCCCAAATATGTTCATTTCTACAGAGAAATAGTATATATGAAGAATTTCAATCAGGATTTAGGCCTCATCACAGTACAGAGACTGCACTTATCAGAGTTACAAATGACTTGCTCTTATCATCTGATCGCGGCTGCATTTCTCTTCTAGTGCTTTTAGATCTTAGTGCTGCATTCGACACGATTGATCACGACATTCTCTTGAATAGGCTAGAGAATTATGTTGGAATTAGTGGAGTGGCATTAGCATGGTTTAGGTCATATTTAGCAGACCGCTACCACATTGTCTATGTAAATGAGGAATTGTCAAACCAAACAAAAGTAAAATATGGAGTGCCACAGGGATCAGTTTTAGGGCCCTGCTTTTCTCCATGTATATGCTTCCCCTGGGAGATATTATCAGGAATCGTGGAATAAGTTTCCACTGCTATGCTGACGATACACAACTTTATATTTCTTCAAAACCTGATGAGATTTCACAATTCTCAAAATTAGCAGTGTATTAATAAAATAAAATATTGGATGGCCAGAAATGTCCTTCTACTCAATTCTGACAAAACAGAGGTTCTAATTATTGGACCAAAAAACTCTAAAAAAATAAGCCACTAAAATATAATTTGACACTAGATGGATGTACTGTTACATCATCTTCAACAGTGAAGAACTTAGGTGTTATATTTGATACCAATCTGTCCTTTGAAAATCAAATTACAAATGTTTGTAGAACAGCATTCTTCCACCTAAGAAATATTGCTAAATTAAGGCATATGCTCTCTGTTGCTGATGCCAAAAAACTAATTCATGCGTTCATGACTTCAAGACTAGATTATTGTAATGCATTACTGGGAGGATGTCCAGCAAGATCAATAAATAAACTTCAATTGGTTCAAAATGCAGCAGCCAGAGTGCTGACGAGAACCAAGAAATACAATATATTAGCCCCATTTTATCATCATTACATTGGCTGCCTGTTAAATTCCATATTGATTTTAAAATTCTGTTAACTATGTACAAAGCTTTGAATGGTCTAGCTCCGCAGTACTTAAGTGATCTTCTACCATGCTATATTCCAACACGTTCATTAAGATCGCAAAATTCTGGCCTATTAATAGTTCCTAGAATATCAAAATCCACTAAAGGAGGAAGATCCGTTTCATATTTGGCTCCTAAACTATGGAATAGTCTCCCAAACACTGTTCGAGATGCAGACACACTCTCTCAGTTTAAGTCTAGACTAAAGACTCATCTATTTAGCCAGGCATACACCTAATTTATCTTCCAACCCACAATTAGGCTGCTTTAGTTGGGTCTGCCGGAACCAGAAGCCAGAAACATTGAGCATGATCTCTTACTCTGCAATAAATTAAATGGCATCTACGCTTACATCTTTTTATTTGTTTCCCTGTCTCAACCTCGGGACTCCTATCCTGAGGTCACCAGAACCGGCTGGATCCAGCACCATTGCTGCTTCATGTTGGACTCCACTGCTACATGTCGCAGAATGATAATGACTAAATGTAGCCGGTGCCAGCCAAACATCACTTCAATCTATTATGACGGACTTCAGAGGATGAAATGATGCCAACTCCAACCTGAATCACCTCGGTCTATAGATGGACTACGATCTTGAAATGGAATGCATGGACTAACTATTGCCAACAAAAGCCTTCATCAGCCAATTAACAAGGACAATTGCATCTATGTGAACTTCTGCAATTAATCAAGATGGACTTCAAAGAATTTGGTCATTAATCTTACAGTTCAAACACAATCGATGTTTAATCACTGACCCTTAACACTTAGTTTAATAATTTTAAACCATGATTTTAACTATACATAATTAATTCTCCCAAGGTTATTTTTCTCCATTAATCACCATCTTATGGAGTTTTGTGTTCCTTGCCACAGTAGCCTACAGCTTGCTCACTGGGTTTATTAATACAATTATCATTTAATTATTTTTAAACACTATTAAAAATCGTATTTTATCGAAATTACACAATGATGATTTATCGACTTTATAGACAGTACAGTTTTATCATCTGTTAATGCTGATATTCTGTAAAGCTGCTTTGAAACGATGTGTGTTGTGAAAGGCGCTATACAAATAAAATTGAACTGAATTGAATTGGTGTGATGTCAGAGTAATTTAATCTATGCTATTTAATGAACCCATGGTATGGTACCCCCTGGTGGTCGCAGGACTCTCTGCAGCTTCTTATCTATTAGGTAGGCCATCACTTTTGATCAGGTCTCCAACCACTCAACGCTCACCACCACTCAGTGCTCACCACCATAGCCGCGGGAACAGTATTTGAACAGGGGGTGCTGTGGACGGGGTGTAGAGTGCATATAGACGTAAAAACTTCTGTAATAATACACTATAACACTACAAAACTGCTATAAAAACATGTCTGTCAAAAATACAAACTTTAACCAATTATTTATCATTTAAAAAAAATTATAAACATTTATTGAAACATTTCAGATATATGACCATAAAATTAATATATGAAAGCTGTCCTTGTAGAGAAATTACCTATTTTTAGAATATTAGCTAGTTTTAGTATTATCTTTGAGTAGTTATGGTGTTGTGAATTGTTTTAGGGACTGTTATTAATTTTCTGTGTTTTAGACAGGTGATTGGTGATCAGCTCAGTTCACACAGGTCAAACGGGGAAATTCCCAATACTGTACTATGCTTGAATTATTGAATACATTCTTTCTTGATTATTTATTAAGAAAATATTGTTAGTGCACTGTTAATGTCTTACAGTATTGTTTTTTTCTCCTGGACGGGACATGGAAGATCTGTATGACCTACCACCTGCGGTCGTAAACACGATCAACCAAGCCAGAGCTCCCACTACCAGGCAACTTTATGCCCTAAAGGGGCGCTTGTTCGCAAATTGGTGTTCTTCCAGGTCCGAAGACCCGCAGAGATGTGCAGTTCGGTCACTTTCATCCCTGCAAGAGAGGTTGAAGGGGAAGCTTGCCCCCTCCACCTTGAAGCTGTATGTAGCTGCTATCGAAAAAGTGTCTCAATTAAAATAATTTAATTATCGTCATAATCTTTTTCTTGTCGTCTTTGTTATCATTAATGAAATAAAAATGTTGTCGTTATTTTTGTTAAAGAGATTTACTAAGAACACAATGTTTTTCAATTAACTTTAAGGAATTGTCATTTATTTTTAACTCTATTTTGACAGCACTTCACAGGGTGGGATAGAATGCGAACAGGGGGTGCTGCAGCACCCTCAGCACCCCTACTTCCTATGCTCACCACCAACACCCAACCCAATCTTAAAACAGGTTAGCAGGAATTGACTCAGTGCAAAAATACAACTAAATCTGAGGCTATTCAACTCCGACACTGAAGGAGCTGACTTCAGTGGTTTCAGTGCACAGGACGAGGACGATAGTGACCAATGACTTTCTTGGTAGGCTACTATTTACTGCAAATGTTTTATTACAAGCCGTGTGTGGCAGCGGGGGCATGGTCAAGCGCCCGTCCGGGAGAGAAAAGCTGTAAGGGCGCTTACACATGCGCTAAATTATGTCTAACACCGGTGTCTAATTTCAAGTGCCCTGCTTCACATGTCCTTCTTGGGAAAACTGTCACACGGGCACCAGTGTGACAGTTTTCAGCAGGGCACTTGACGTTCCAGGTAAGGCTTTTAATGGCCACAGCAATGTTTACAATCAATTTTATAAAGTTTCTCAATTCCTCTATGCGCCAACACTAGACTGACGTGTGTCACTCTCTCAGCTCTGTGGCTGCTGCCTTTTTATGACGCTCTCCCCATGCTTACTGAAATTAGTCACCGGTGTTACACATAATTTAGCTCAGGTGTAAGCGCCCTTACCGCTTTTCTCTCCCGGACGGGCGCTTGACCCCCGTTGCCACACCGTGTTTCGTTAAAGCCTATTTATTTTTGTTACAAGCCGTGTTTCGTTAAAGCCTGAGTAAAGTTCATTTGTTTCAATATACCGGTAGGCACCTGCGGCTTATAGACAGGTGCGGCTTATTTATATTCAAAATAATATTTTATTTAAAAATCAGTGGGTGCGGCTTATATTCGGGTGCGCTCAATAGTCCGGAAATTACGGTAATGTAATTGAATTTCAACAGCAGTTCTTTCTGCATTTCTAAATGCCCCTGCAAGGCATCAGTTTTGTCAACATGTGACATATGTTGAATTAATAATTTTGAGGATTAAAACAAAGATATATATATATATATATATATATATATATATATATATATATATATATATATATATATATATATATATATATATATATATATATATATATATATTGTATATAATGCCATATAGCTTTAATAGAACTTAGACATAAAGAAGATTTGTTCAGCTAGATTGTAAATCACAAATGTTCAGGGTATTTGCAAGTCACCTGAACAACTCATGATAAAGCACACTGTGTGGATTCAAAGGCCAAAAAAAGTATTTTGACACATAAATTAGACAATATATAAACAAAAAAATAGACATTCATAAACAATATGAATCGCATTAGATTAAAAATATCAGCAATCAAGTGGCATCTGCAAACAAATGATGCTCAATGTTTACTGAAAACGAATTTCAAGATGATTTTTTTTTTAGAATGACGTCAGTTCCCCTCAAATGTAGGGAGGTATATTGGAAGAGTCAACACAGGTGTAGTTCACCACATTAACCATGGACATGTCCCACTGTTTGACAACCAGAAAGTGTCCAAATACCTAACAAGCTCCTCTTTGAGAAATGTTTTGCTTGAAATATGGGCATGTGCTACACCCCCGGAGGGACAGTAATGAGGCAATGCCAATGTATATCAGAATGAAAAACAAATAGACAAAGTTTTGTTGATTTTTAACAGTATATCAATACATTTTTTTTAAACAAATATACATTTATAGTAATCTAGTGCTCGTTATACAGTCACTGTCTATCAAATGTCTTTGTGTAAGCAAATGACATTCAACAAACTCAAGTGATGACAGTGCAGCAAAGGTTAGAGTATGGGAAGTCTCATTGCCAGAGGCCTCAAACTAGATGAGTCATTTGCCTTCGCTGTACTGATGGCCTGATGACTGATCTCTGTGGAACCCACAGTGAAAACGTATTCTCAGGCATGACTTTGTACTTGCACTGAGTCAGCCCTGGTGAATCACCTTAGAGATCACGCTCTAGAGAAGAAAGTATGCATGTATTGCATGCTTTCTCCAGGTGCCCTCGCAGAGCAAGAGTTGAAACTCCTGGGGCTGTGAAACTGCACCTGTTGACAGATGGCAGCGTGAGGATGCAGGTACAGTCTGGGCTTTTTGTGCATACATAGAATTGGATGAAGCTGTGGGCACAAAACCAAAATAAAAAAGGGTGTCTGTGTGTCTGGGGGTAAGCTTGTGTCTCCATCTTAGTGAGGACCAAATGTTCAGATAAAACCTTCACTGCCAGTTAAAAGTTTGGACACACTATATTTGTCAAGGTTTAAAAAAACTTTCTCTCTAAAGGTTTTTTGCAGACAAACGTAAATTGTGCCATGAACAAGGCCGTAACCAGAATTTTTCAAAT
This sequence comes from Xyrauchen texanus, assembly GCF_025860055.1. Classification (NCBI taxonomy): domain Eukaryota; kingdom Metazoa; phylum Chordata; class Actinopteri; order Cypriniformes; family Catostomidae; genus Xyrauchen; species Xyrauchen texanus. The sequence goes on from NC_068307.1 coordinate 40,828,431, forward strand.
ACCAGTTTCAAAAAAACAAAAAAACACTTGAGAAATAAGTTTGGCTGTCAACATATTTATTTTCAATAATAACATGTGCAAACTGTGCACTGTGTGTGTGTGTGTGTTTGTGTGTGTGTTTTCCTATATCTGGGTGTGAACTGTTGAACTATAATCTATAGGTAGTTGTCACTTCTTGTGCAACCTCTGAAACGGTGGAGATCCATTTGTAGTGTATGCATCCTCTGAAATGATCTTGGGTTTTCACCACTAACTGTAATTGATAGAAAAATATTTCCATTATCAGTTCAGTTGACTCAACTGTTAGTTGATACAATACCTGTACTACAATGCATACATACAATACATAAAATAATAAAGAATAGTGTTTTTCCAGTCCCTAAATCCATCCCTCTGGAATGTGGTGTTTGACCCTTTCTGACTGTTGAACAGTATACACACAGAACAATATGCTGCATCCTCAGATGGAGAGTACCGTAGCCAGGAATATTTATTTTCCCACTCTGCACTATACCTCAACAGCCTTTTCCCAAATTGCCTTTGGGGATATATATACTGGTCCCTGCTCCATTTGTTTTGAAGGATGCTCTGCCTCTCCTCATCAGTGTAGTGGCTTCTGCATTTATATATTGCAGGGTCATTGGCTGCAAAGCTTGAACCTCCTGACACAGTGAGTCTTACATCGTGACTGTCTTGGGAGGGCCCTTCACCTATTATTTCCCTCTTTTCTCCTTCTAACTCTTTCTCCTCTTCAACTGCCTTCCTTTCCTATAGCTTTTTACAGTTTTAAACTTGGTAACCATACATTTTAATTATCAGAAATGCCCTCCTAGACACGTTCAGAAGTTAACATGTTAATACATTCATTGAGCACTTTATTAGGAGCACTTGTCCACTTACTTATTCATGCGATTATCTAATCAGCCAATTATGTGGCAGTAATGCAATGGATAAAATCAAGCAGATACAGGTCATGAGCTTCAGTAAATTCTCACATAAGAATGGGGGAAAAAAGTGATCTTAGTGATTTTGACCATGGCAAGATTATTGGTGCCAGATGAGCTGGTTTGAGTATTTCTGTAACTGCCGACAGACTTGCACTTTTGTTTAGTACTAAATAGACAAAATGCTGATTTGGGATTGAGGAGGGAGGCCAGAAGTATTGTTGCAGCAATGAGGTAAGCAGCGGTTATATGTGCCTACTCTGGCATTGTAATTGGTCGGATTAAATTAACATGCTCCACATATACTTTATTTATAAAACTGCATTTCGAGAAAACTGCAATCCGATCACCTCAGGAGGTGGTATGAGACATATACACAGACTCATCCAAGTGTAAATGCATCTAGTTGTTCAGACCACATATGTAAACTTTACTTCTTCAGAATGGAACTACATCAACAGACGGACGTTTTTGGAACCCTGTAATCCACATGTGATTGAGCAATCGTGGATAAGACACATGGATAGAGGAACTGTGAAATGCAACAGAAACTCTCTCTGTTGCAGATCTCTCTGTTGCAGACCCTTTCAAGAGCAAAATTTTGTGGCCAAAATAATGGAAATAAACCACATATACTGTAGTAGGCAAAAAGTAGGTCAGATTTATATTCACTTTGTGAAGACACATCTGTGTGGCCAAGTAAAGATGGAATGCGCATACCCAACTCAGTAGTTCGCAAGTTAATGTAATCCTGTATTGAGGATAATTTAAATGTGTTTGGCTCGCTTTCCCGGGCGAAGGACTTGAGGCTCAAGACACCCCCGGGACTTAGATTAGTTATGATGAAATAGATATGTGGAGATGGGGAGGTGGAGGGATACTGGAGAGGTGTAATTTGTTGTATTACATTAACTTGCTCCTCCTGAAACTCCATTTCAGTAGTTAGCAAGTTAATGTAATCCTGCATTGAGGGAGGGATCTGAGCCTGAATACACCCCCAAAAAGAAGCCACGAAATGGGACAACGAGCCTCTTATTTCCACCCAAAAAGAAGACAAATCTAAAATGACAATGTTGGTGCTTGTGTGAGTAGTGCCAAAGATGACAGAACAAGCTGAACCGCTAGAGGAGGCAGCCTCATGCTAGGGTTCACTCGCGGGATAGGAAACTGGGAGGTGCAGGATAAGTAGAAAATTTAATTAGCTAGAAATAAGCTCTTGCGGGAGCTGTTATGCGCTGGAGGGATCGTTACGCACTGAATGCAAGGGATGCTCCCATGATCGGCAGGATCGCCCTGAGCAGAGGCATGAATCCAAGCTGCTTGGACCCTACCTAAGCCCCCTTCCAGACACAACTGGTTCAACAGGATGTGCCCGTGCAGTAAGAGGGTGAAGACTGTAGGAGAGGGGCTCGGTGGACGCTCGAGCGGTCGAGCACAACCTGCGTTCAAACGGGGGCCCTCACTAGATTCAAACGGGGGAGTCCTCGCTGTGAACTGTAGAGCCCACGACACAAACACGTGAGAAATTTAGAAATTTTATTAAATCAATTTATTTACCTTTCCTTGTAGCTTCCTAGAGCTATAAGGACATTTTATTTTTACATTATTATAGTTATTTTAGCATCACAATCTTCCCTCTTGGTATAGGATTACAGTAGTTCTAGCAACTGCTGTTTCCGGAAAGAGAACAAGAAACATTTCCTATTGTTTCTATTTATTGACCTTGAGGTGTTTGGTGTGTCCCTGCTAGCTTAGCTAACAGGCTAGCTCTAGGATATATGAGTCTACTGCAACATCACTCAAACCAAAGACACCTGCTTAGCCATCTTAGAAAGATGCCAAAGCTAAGAGAATTACAATAATCTAAATGAGATGTTACCAAAGCATGAATCACAGTTTGAAAGTTGTGCGTGGATAAAAAAGGTTTTACTTTTGTGAGAGGGCAAAGATGATAAAAGCATGACTTTACAACCGCACTAATTTGTTTATCAAATTTTAAATTGTTAGCAAATTGTACACCCAGGTTTTTGGTGCATTGTGTTTTATATGGGGCAAGAGAACCTAGGTCGAGGTCAGCAGCACTATTTTCCTTAGGCCCAAATAAAATTAATTCTGTTTTACCTTCATTTAGATTCAATCATTTATTTGCAAGCTATAGCTTAAACTCTAGTAGACAATCCAACAAGGGTTGTAAGGATGATTATCATTATGTTTTAGTGGAAGATACAGTAGATCTGAGTGTCATCAGCATATAAGTGAAAAGCAACTCTATATTTATTAAAAATAAAAGTGAGAGGAGGCATTTACGGGGAGAACAACACCGGACCAAGGACTGATCCCTGAGGAACTCCACATTTGAGAGGTATATTAGAGGAGGAGTGATGGCCAATACAGAACCACCTATTGGTAAAATAGGAGCGAAACCACTGTACTACAGAACCACAAAGGCCCACTGCTATCTCCAAGCGAGGCAACAAGATCTCATGGTCGACCAGATCGAACGTAGCACTCAGGTCTAACAAGACTAAAGCCATAGATTTCCCTGAATCAGTCAAGGTGAAAATATCATTCGAAACTCTTAAAAGAGCTGATTCAGTACTGTGTAAGGGTTTAAAACCAGATTGAAAGATTTCATGTATAGAGCTAACGTCTAGGTTACGGATGTAACCTCCGTTCCCTGATGGAGGGAACGAGACGCTGTGTCGGAGAAGCGACACTAGGGGTCTCTCTCTTGAGCACCGAATATACCTCTGATTTATGAAAAAAGGCCAATGAGAAGTTGGCAGCTAGTATTTGCATACCCCGCCCCCGGACATACGGGTATAAAGGCGAGGAAGTACTAGAGTTCATTCAGGATTTTTCTGAGGAGCCGGAAATGGTCCGGCCACTACAGCGGCTCTGCTCAGCGACGTGGCCGGGAAGACACAACATCTCGTTTCCTCCATCAGGGACTCAGAGGTTACACCCGTAACCTAGACGTGCCCCGTCTGTCGCTCTCTTCGACGTTGTGTCAGAGAAGCAACACTAGGGGTCCAATTTAAAATAATGCCATGCGCTGAGCCGTGTACGTGTTCTACTGACATAGGAGCGGGCAGGTGTTTTACGTGCCGAGACGACCGGCTGTATCAGACTGCACGTACCCTTCCCCAATGCCCCCAAAAAGTTGTCGGATACAATAGAAGGCCGGGGCCCTTACATGCATCGAGGGAAGGAGGTCTTACCCAGTTTCCTATGCCTTCAGGGGGACAAGACCCTGCGGAGACCACACCTACCCCGGGGAGGTAAAGTGGTGAATACATCACATGTGTTTTTAGGCGACACGTGGGAGTGGCATGGTGGTAGATCCAGCCTCAGCGAGGGGGAGTTGCTACAACATGCCTAAGGAAAACGCAGGTCCAATTCGTAAGGGGACCGTATCATGGAGAATACACACAGGGGGAGTCTGAGTAGGAGTCCTCACCCTGTGGAGCACCTATTCCAGTACAGGGTAGACTGAGTACCCGCAGTGGATTGGGTTGGCGAGTTCCTCCACTGAACTGAGGACCCATGAGTGCTAGGGAGGAATCGACCAGGGATTCGAGGAGTGGAATCTCCTGGGAAAAAAAGACGCACAATTTTACTTCAACCGAGGGAAAGGGCACTTTATGCAAGCGATTCACCCGGCCAGTCCATCAGCGTGTTACTGAGTTCTACTGGCTCGGACCTGAGAAAACACGGGATGAAACTGACTCAACACTGAGATTGTAATATCTTGTAAATGTGTTGGTTGTCGCCCAACACGCTGCTCTACATATGTCTGCCAGTGTGATGAAATGGCGTCTACTACCCAGTGTGAAAGCCTCTGTTTGGAGACAGCATTTCTTTTTCGCTGTCCCCCAAAGCATACAAAGAGCTGCTCAGAACGTCTAAAGATCTGCATGCGGTCTGTGGCTTGGTTGTTCATGTCTACGACAGTAGGTGGTAGACCAGCTAGATCTTCCACGTCCCGTCCAGGGACCAGACGTGGAGTTTCCAAAGGTCTGGATGCGGATGCCAGAGCGTGCCCTGCCGCTGAGAAAGAAGGTCCTTCCTCAGGGGAATTTGCAAGGGAGGGGCTGTCGCGAGGAGTACGAGGTCCGAGAACCAGGCCCGTGTGGGCCATTAGGGAACCACTAGTGTGACTTGTTCCTCATCCTCCCTGACCTTGCACAGCACCTGTGCAAGAAGGCTCACTAGGGGGGAATGCGTATTTGCGCAACCCGCGGGCCAGCTGTGTGCCAGTGCGTGTGTCCCGAGGGGAGCCTCTGTTCGGGCATACCAGAGGGAGGTCTCTCGGGAGGCAAACAGATCTACCTGGGCCTTGCTGAATCTTTCCCAAATCAGCTGGACCGACGCTTGCCCAGCGGAGAGTGGGTGAAGACTCCACTCTCCGCTGGGCAAGCGTTGTCATGACAGCGTCCGCTATCACATTGAGTTTGCTGGGGATGTGAGTGGCACGCAGCGACCTGAGCTGGCTCCAAACATGTGGCGGGAGCGTACGCCACCGTGGCGATTTATATACGCTATAATGCTATATACGCAGTGGTGCTCTCTGACCTGACTAGGACATGTTTGTCTCGAATTAACGGGAGAGGCTTCCGCAGGGCAAAGAAAACAGTCATCAACTCTAGGCAAGTGATATGCCAGCGCAGTGGGGCCCCTCTCCAACAGCCCGCAGCTGCGTGCCCTTTGCACATGGCGCCCCGACCCAATCTGGAGGCGTCGGTACAGACCAGGACGCGTCGGGACACCTGCTGCAGGGGCACACCTGTCCGTAGAAAGCAGAGGTCTGTCCAGGGTTTCAGTGTCTGGTGACAGGCGGGGGTGATTGTCACACGGTGTGTGCAGCGGCGCCATGTTCGTCCCAGGACTCGAGTCTAAAGCGGTCTCATATGTATCAACCCCAGTGGCGTGGCTGCGGCGGAGGTTGCTATATGCCCCAGGAGCCTCTGGAAGTGTTTTAGATGGACCGTTGTGCCCGGCTTGAATTTGGCGAGGCATTTCAGCACCGACTGCGCACGCTCGTTGGTGAGACATGCGGACATTGAGACTGAGTCTAACTCCATTCCGAGAAAGGAGATGCTCTGAACCGGGGTGAGCTTGCTCTTTTCTTGGTTGACCTGAAGCTCCAAGCGGCTAAGGTGCCTGAGCACCTGGTCTCTGTGAGTGCATAGTAACTCTCAGGAGTGGGCAAGTATGAGCCAGTCGTCGAGGTAATTGAGTATGTGTATGCCAGCTTCTTGGAGCAGGGCAAGAGCTGCCTCTGCGACTTTCATGAAGATGTGAGGGGACAGAGACATGCCAAAGGGGTGGACTTTGTACTGGAACACCTGGCCGTCGAACGTGAACCGTAGGAAGGGCTGTTAATAATTAGAAGGGTTGTAAAAGAAAATAATTTTTGGTCTATGGCTATTGTACTTATGTAAATTATGTAATAATTTTGTGAAAGTGTTCACATTTGTTACAATTAGTTAAAGTTAAAGTTTAAAATTGAACTGTGAGCAATGCAACTTGTTTGTTACTTCAATAGTCATAAACTATTAAATTAATAATTCACCCAAAAATCTAAATTCTGCCATTTACTCACCCTCACGTTCCTAAATCACATGATTTTCTTTATTGTGTAGGGCACAAAAGGATATGAAAGGCAGAATGTTATGGACTGAGAGTCACAGTCACCATTCAAATTCACTGCATCAATATCCCTGCTGAAAAATCCAGCTAAAACCAGCATAAGCTGGTTGGAAGTGCTTTTGCGGTCATCGGACATCGGACATTTTGAAAAGGAACCACGATGCACAATATTGCTATGTACACTTACATTTTTTACATTAATTCATTAAGAATTAATGAACTAAACCCTAAACCAACTATTTTTAGTTAATGATCTGTAAGAATGGGGCTTTATTAGTACTGGTCATTGATTCAAGTAATTTTTTTGACATTTGTGTATAAAGAGTTTTAATTCTAAAATATATGGTGTAAAAACGTCTGAGTGCTGCCCTCTTCAGGTTGAACGGTGGCTACTGCAGTTGAATTTTCCTATTGGCTGTTTCGGTACTTCGTGACGTAAGCGGTGACAGCTGACGTAAGCAGGATCCAGCTCACCACGCCTACCAACTTGGTACGAGCTATCACGCCCATGGCAGTATATAAACCATCTCGTTTCGTCAAAACCACTGTAGCGAGTCAGGAGTTGGAATTGCGAGTATTGAAAACGATCAGGATAGAGTATTTTAGCATCTATTTAGCATAGCATTTATATAGTTATTTAGATTATTTCGTGTAGCCTAGGTAGTTAATTAGCATATTTGTTAGTGTAGTATTGTTAGAAGCATAGTTACTTAGCAGCATAGTATTGCGTCAGTTAGGATAGTTTCAAGTTAGCGTAGATTATCTGTATTTAGAACAGTGGTCAGGATGGTAAGTAGTTGTAGTGTTGCTGGTTGCAACAGCACTGCTGGACTGTATAGCTTTCCAGCAGACATGGAAATTAGGCGCCAGTGGTTGCATGTCCTTGGGCTGGAAGACCGCGAGTTCCCGCCTAGAGCTGTAGGAGTGTGCAAACTGCATTTTACGTGGGATTGCTTCTCCAACGTAATGGAGGTGGAAATGGGCTTCTCCAAACAGCTCGCGCTGAAAAGCGACGCAGTGCCAAACGCTCCTCCTGCATGGACTCCACCACCGCAGCGGCGTCTTGAGGTGAGTGATCATATATATTTGAATCACAATTTATGGTTAGGCTAAAGTTAATCCTCTAGGGTCGACAAACGCAAGGCAAAATATGAATATGCCTACAGAGCGGCAAAATATGAATATGCCTACAGAGCGGCAAAATATGAATATGCCTACAGAGCGCGCGCTATTGACATCAACTCGATAAAATTCATCATATTCATGTACATGTCGTCTTGCTACTGTGTGAGGAATAATAATAACATAATAGTAATACTCCTGGAGAAAATTACCTCAGAAGTTTGTGAGTTAATTAACGTTAACTAATAGTATTTACAAACATTATATATATATATATAAATAGTATTTATAAACATTTGAAAATATCTAAAATTACTGAATATAAGACCGTAATTGTAAACCATAACACTTTTTTTTTTTTTTTTAGCCTACTATTACCAGAGACATTGGGTGCCAGACTGAACCAGTCTGGTCCAGATCTGCAGGTGTGCAGGCTAATATGAAGCCAATGAGAAGAAGCAAAGGTGATTTTGAATACTATGGAGCTTTTGAATGTTTTTCATCATATAGTTAAGATTATATAATTTTGTTTTGTACTTTCGCTGATTATTGATAAAAAAAATCTATTATTAATCTGTGCAGCCACCCAGGCCAGAATGCCTAACAGGAGTGTGTCGTGTGACACACTGATGGAGCCTTTCACAGACTGTCCCGGGGCAACCTCTACACCAATAAAGATGAAAAGATGTGAGGTGTCCACTGATGACTCCAGCTACCATCAAAATGGAAGTGAGAGCACCATGAACAGTACAAGGTAATGCATTTAGTCCCGTTAGGTTTTTCAGTTAGGCTATATTTGAATGTTCTAATTTAGCAATTAACGTTACTTGTTTTTAAATACTTTTGATTTGTTGTCATTAAGTTATTTCTGATACATACACATTACATAACCAAATTATGATTATTTATGCTTTTATTTAAATTTGTTTTCTTTTTTTTCCTTTTACATAGAGTCTTTAATGAAGTATTACCCCACAAAGTGACTAAGTACATTGTTTATGAAGATAAACTGCTGGAGCTTTTTAGAAGATGCCCTGTCTGCACCCGGAGTTTGGTTGTTTCACAAACAACCATTGAGACACTTCTCCGTGTCAAACACCAGTGTGCTTACTGCGAGTACTCCAGTGATTGGTCGAGCCAGCCAATGGTAAACAATATACCAGCGGGAAACCTACAGCTCTGTGCAGCTGTTCTGTTCACTGGCTCATCGGTTTGCCAGATATCGAAGGTGAGAGATAATAACATTGCGCTGTCATATTTGCACATCACCCCTCAGGATATATGATGTATTTTTTCTCTTTTAGTTCTTGGATGCCTTCAAAATTCAGGGGATCTCTGAGCCATGCTTCCACAAGCATCAGGCCAAGCTCCTTATCCCAACCATAAACTGGCAGTGGAAGATCGAGCAGGATAAAGCTATTGAAAATGCCATTGCTGATGGGGCTGTGACTCTTGGTGGGGACATGAGAGCTGATTCACCTGGTAATAAATAACTTATTAATTGGAGCAGCTGCACCATGATGGACCTCAAAGCCAATAGACAATAATAATAGCCATAGACATCCAACTAGTCCAGGTAAACAACTACACAATGAAAACATTTTATGTGAATTACTATATACTGTGCATTGATCTAAGTATTTGTGTTTGCAGAGCAATGAAGTTGGAAACAGCCAAAGAATGGAGAAGGAGGAATTTGAAAGAAGCCTGTCTCTTCTTGAGGAAAGAGGTGTTGTGGTCCAGTCTTTGGTGACTGATCGTCACACAGGGGTACAGAAGTTTATGAGGGAGCAAAAAAAGGACATTAGACACTTCTTCGACCCTTGGCATATGGGAAAAGGTTAGTATTTTGAATAGAACGAAAACAGTACCAGTATTTCTAACGGAACATTTTTCAGTTAAAGTGGTAGACAATTATATGGGAAGATTGCACAAATGAACTTTTTAAGATGCCACAAAAAGGTTAATTATATATCACAACTTATTTTTATCATATAGCCTATACTGAATGTTAGTCCACCACCTTGGTCTATAAAGTGCAGTGGGAAACGCTGATTACAGTAATTGTTTTTATTATTCTTTGTGTTCAGGGCTTGGTAAAAAAATGGATGCCCTTAGTAAGGGTAAGGGACTGCAGGACGTGGGGCTGTGGAGAAAGAGTGTGGTCAATCACCTTTATTGGTCTGCGACCACATCAACATCTGGGGAGGAGGTAGTGGCCAAGTGGAGCTCTGTAGAAAACCATATTCAGAACATCCACTGCCACGAAAACACCCTGTTTCCTTCTTGTCTTCACGAGCCTCTGGTTGGTGATCAGACAAGACCAAGTAAGTACAGATAAGCTGTAACGCTAATGTATTTTATTTTGTAGTTGCGTCACTCTTATATTGATCTATATTGAACTATCTTCATTACATCAAGTCAAAGTTAATCCAAATTATAAAACACTGTGATTAACTGTTGTATTAAGAACTTTAAATCTTTTGTTTAGGCACAGCAGCATGTGAAAAATTCACAGCAATTTTGTTGTCACCACGTCTTCTTAAAGACATGCTCAAAATTAGTCCAGAATACCACACCTCTGGAATCGAGTGTTTCCACAGCCTCATTCTGAAGTTCTCAGCCAAAAATGTGGTGTTCTCCTTCAGAGGAATGTTGTGCAGGTAAACAAGCTAATGGATTACACATTTAGTGCTGCTTACTAAATACACTACAATTTTGTAACCTGTAAAAACAAATTTGTAACTTATTATAGTTATCTTAAGTCATGTTAGAGATCGTTTCATTATAATATTGATTCATATATTTTTTCCCTTTCAGACTACAGCTTGCTGCGATGCATTATAATGAAAATGCAGGCAGATCACAGGCATCCACTGCAGCTGGTGATCTGCGATACTCAATAGTTTTCCCAAAATTCAAGCATGGAGAATTTACAGTGAGAGCTCTGAAGAGCAATCCTACCACAGGTAACTTATACTTGTCTGAGTTAGCTCAGAAAAAAAATATAATATATATTATAATAATTCTCTTTCTGAAGGCTACATTGAAAAATTAATGGAGCTGCTGCTCCACCATGTGGTTGAAGACCCTCAGCCGTACCTGGACTTCTCTGGACAAATGGCTGTACCAGAAAAACTGTGTACTCAGTTTATTCGGCCCAACAAGGAGGAGGCAGTGAGCAGACACAGGTCAAGGTTCTTTAAAAACACATGAGGTTATACCCACTCTGACAGCTTGGACACACCTGTCTGTCATCTACAACATTCCAGAAAAAGCACTCTGAGATTTGACTTTGTTATAGAAGTTACCAGTGTGATTACTGACATGTTCTTTTCATGTATTCTTTAATGTCGGTGTGTGTGTTAGTCTGGTTACAGATAGGACTGGGCGATAAAACGATAAAGATAATTATCGCAATATAATTTTTACTAGTGATCTAAATGCATGACACTGGATGACCAATGGTTAATTTTAATAAAACTCTAAGTCAGAATATTACATTTTACCAAATAAAATTGAAGTTGTTAATTTTTTTTTAACCGATGTTACTGTTTTTGTTAATGAACATAAATTTAACTTCTGCATATGAATTTTCCTATTGGCTGTTGCGGTACTTCGTGACGTAAGCGGTGACAGCTGACGTAAGCAGGTTCCAGCTCACCACGCCAGATTCATGTACATGTCGTCTTGCGACCGTGTGAGGAATAAAAATAACATAGAGTCTGACAGCAGCTGCCAATTAATCCGTCACTACGAGTCTCAGGTGCCACCCCCCTCCCCCCCCCAGCTCAGCCCCGCACTCGGTTCATTCCCTCTATCACCGCCGGGGGCTGCCCACTTTTCCAGCATTTTCAAATATTTCTAGTGGGTGGAGTCAGACTCTGAGCAGGTGTTTAGTTACCCTTTAATTAATTATAATTCTGACTCCGGGTCTTCATTCTTCATATCTGGTTCTGGGTCTTTGACTGTATACCCCTTACAGTACATATTCATTTTGAGTTTTGTAGCTGATTTTCTTTTTTTCTTTTTTTTGTGTAGCGTGTAACTCCAGTTACAAATGCTTCTTTATAATTCATTTTTATTTTATTTTTATATTATTAAAAAAATATTCAATTCAGTGGGGGAAGGAAACCTCTGTATGGTCCTTCTTCAGGAAATTCTTCCCTGATCCGTGTCACAATGCAAGAAGGTATGACCACCCGAACGTGTTGGCCAAGGTACCCCCAACACCACCTAATGACATTACGATACGCAAGGTGTCTATAAGCGCTGAAAGACAGGTAGTGCACATGTATGTTGAAGTGGAGGATACATTGGTTTTTAATCAATTATTCCATTTTTTTATATATTTATTTTTTTTTATATAAAATGTAACCTTTCTTCCTGGAACTAACCTGTTTGTAACTGTCTCTTCCATCTCACCATATAACTGTACATAAGTGCCATAGACAGCTTGTAACACATATGGGTTTAATGCTACGGGCTCAAAGCCTGGATGTGCCGTTACACAGCCCACTCCACCAATCTGGTCACACCTGTGTACTACCTACAACATGAGAATTGTTTATTACTACTTTGTTAGGATGATTTATTTAATATTTGGTATGTGGAGGTTGTGTTTTTTTCAGGGTTCGTACAAGGTGCGAATGCTTGAACTTGAATTTGACTTGAAATTTATGAAATGGAACTTCAAATATTGAAAGACAATATGTGAAATTAGTGTTTCATTTTATTGATAAAGCAATCTTTTCACACAAAATTATATCTTTATCAGATAGGCTGAAGCTTTAGAACCATTTTGCATGGCTATGAGTGTGATATTGTTCATAAATATCCAAGTATATGATACAGCTTTCATTTTTCAGGTCAACAATATTCATGAGGTGGAAATCTGTTTGAATGCGATATCTTTGTCATAGTAACCTTTCAATTGTTAAAGTTTCCACAGTCATTGCATCTGCTACACTTTATTTTGTACCTTTATTTTATTTTGTTTATTTCTGTTTACCTATTTATCTGTATGAACCCTGGTTTTGTGTATAGTACTTATTAACTGGATTTAACACTCTGGTCTTGTCATATTTCATAGCTATACCTTGGGTATCTCCCTACAACAGACATTCTCTACCTGGGAAAGTGAGCTGCAGTGCCCACAGGTGCACCTGTTGAGACAGAATCATTTGTAATTGTAGAGGGACACTTGAAATAAATGGTTTTCGATTAATTATTAACACAACATCATACCAAAATTAACCTAAATGCATGGGTTTTAATTTTTTGATAGTTCCGTTAGCATTTGCTATAAGCATTAGCCTAATATAGCCATAATGCTAATGTTTTACCATTCAGACACTGGCCCCATTCTCCCTTGCGCGGCTGCTTCGCTAGCATCGTCGGATGCTGATCGCGATGCGGGAGTTAAAACCGCAGTTTGAGCCAGCGGCTCGAATTGATATGGCTCCGGCCCTGTGTCCACAGACAATTCACCCTCCTCCACTTCAGGTGAAGGTGGGGGAGAAAAGTCCTCAACTTCAAAAGACCGCTCCGTGGCATAGCTACTTGCGTCACTCCAGTCACTCTCCATTTTAGAGTCTGACAGCAGCTGTCAATTAATCCGTCACTACGGGTCTCAGGTGCACTCATAAAGTAAGTATTTGCTGCTTTTTATGTAATGTCTGTGCCACATGCTATTATGTCACATACGAAGCATAACTATTAAAAATATAGCTGCAAGCAGCAATGCGGATTCCTCCTCAAAATGGCAAATCATTTAAAATTGATCAGTAGATGGTTGGGGATAAACCCTCCCAATTAAGGAATTCAAAAAAACATGTCTTCGTCTGATTCCTAAACAAAACATTTTCAATGTACAGGAAAATCCATACCGGACCTTATGGATCCTTGAGGCTTTTTTGTTCCCAATGAGAAATGCGGCATGTACACCAAGTTTCAGAAGAATTGGACAAATGGGGTGGATATTATATCATTTTGAAAAAAAATTTTTTGGGCGTGGCCTGTAGCGCCACCTATGGGCAAATGTTGGTCATTCTTGGTTTGTGGGTTCCTGTTGGCCTGTAGTATAAATGTACAAAATTAGAAAATATTTGACCAGAAAATGGGAATTTTGGAGTGGCCTGTAGCGCCCCCTAGGGGCAAATGTGGGCCTTTCTTGGTTTGTGGGTTCCTTTTGGCCTGTAGAATCAATACACCAAATTAGAAAATGTTTGACCAGAAAATGGGATTTTTTGGAATTACCTGTAGCGCCCCTAATGGCGAATGTTGGCCATTCAGTGGTTTGTGGGTTCCTGTTGGCATGTAGTATCAGTGTACCAAATTAGAACATTTTTGACCAGAAAATGGGAATTTTGGCATGGCCTGTAGCGCCCCTAGGGGTGAATGTTGTCCATTCTTGGTTTGTGGGTTCCTGTCTGCCTGTAGTATCAATGTACCAAATTAAAAAAAATTTGACCAGAAAACTGGAATTTTGGCGTGGCCTTTAAGCCCCCTAGTGGCTGAATGTTGGCCATTCTTGGTTTGTGGGTTCCTGTTGGCCTGTAGTACCATTGTACCAAATTAGAACATTTTAGACCAGAAAATGGGAATTTCGACATGGCCTGTAGCGCCCCTAGGGGCGAATGTCGGCCATTCTTTGCGCAGTACTTCAGAGTGATGTCATCTTGAAGCATGTTAGGTTTGAAAAACCATCAGTCAAAATTACATTTGATTTATTGACAGGTATATATTGTTAAAATTTGGACATTTACATAAACACGCCCCTTTCAGACATTTTGTATCACATTCATTTTTCCTAAGTAATGTTTTCAAGGATGTCCATTCTACAAATGTGTACCAAATTTCAAGTCAATTGGAGCTACGGTTCAGGAGAAGAAGAGTATTTTTAGGTTTTCGCAAATTTTCAACGTACGGGAAAATCCATCATGGTGAAAGTTATGGGTCCTTAAGGCTTTTTTGTTCCCCATGAGGAATGAGGCATGTACACCAAGTTTCAGAAGATTTAGACAAATGGCGTGGAAATTGTATCACTTTGAATGAAAAATCACTTTGAAAATCTCTACTTTCACTTTCACTTCTCCCTTAAGATTTTTTTTCTGTTTTTTTGTGTGATTTACATAAGCATATCACAAGCAATTTTATTTGAAAGACTATCTAGGCACATAATAACACTGTATAGCTGTGACTGTTTATAACTATTTCAAAATGTAGCCTACAAGCTCACACTTTAAATGGTCAGTGCTTTGATTTTTAAATCATTAAAATAGCAACAGATCCAGTGAAAAAATGGAGTGATTGTGTTTACATGCCATTCAAAAACGTGGCATTTTACAAGGTAAGAGAGAAATAAAAAAACTTAAAATAATACCATTTGTACTTCTCAATTACTTGGGAATGTCTATGTTCAGGACGAAGGCTAAATTGTTACTGTCTCTTTAAGAGGCTTTTATCGCATGATACGATACTTGAGGCACAGTTCAGTTTAATCTTTTGAGAACTGAGAAGTATCATTATTTTCGTTTTGTGCCATGCTTGTTGCATTTGTATTCATTGTGAGATGA
This sequence comes from Xyrauchen texanus, assembly GCF_025860055.1. NCBI lineage: Eukaryota > Metazoa > Chordata > Actinopteri > Cypriniformes > Catostomidae > Xyrauchen > Xyrauchen texanus. Next base: position 40,843,726 of record NC_068307.1, read on the forward strand.
TAAAATACAGACTGCGTGAATGGTTGATTTTGTTCACTTGAATTTTGTGACGTGTTTCAGAAAAATAATCGCTGAAGACAGAGACTGAGCACCCTGTTTATTTATTTTACAAAAGCACAAGGTTTTGTTGTTATTGTAAGTGTACACAAATAAAAGCACACATTTCATAGTTCAGTAATGATGTCTTGCATGTTTCTGTATGGGCAAAAATGACGCAGTATTTTGTTTAAGTTGTTTCCGCTGTTTCGAGAGAAAAATATAGCAGGACGTCATCTGGAATAATGCCAGAATAAAATATAATTATTCCAGATTTCTTTCTCAACTGTTTGTTCACTTGAGACATAACAGACTCCTCAATATATCATGTATTTTGACACTCTGTTGTATGAAATTGTCCGTTCAGACGCAAGCAGCAGCGAAAGACATCGGAGTGCGTGAGTTAGACGCGACGCAGCTCGCTGTGTCACACAAACAGCTCGCAAACATGTATTTGAGTTGTTTTGACATTTGTTGAGTTGAATAGTGTAAAATCGCTTGAATGTTCAAACAGGCAAACATTGTATACAACCGACAAACCTTCATGATGATGCGAGCAAAAATGATCTCGCCTCGCGGTTTGCGTGTTGTCAGAGACAATTAAACAACATCATTCTCGGAAGTTTTGATACGTTAGGATTGATCAGCCCATCCCTACTTTCTTTAGACATATGTTTCATGTTTGTGTAAGTTTTTGTGACGTGTTTCAGAAAGATATTCAGCTTAGACAAAGAGCACGGTTTATTTTCTTTATTTTACAACAAATAAAAGTACAACTTTCATAGTTTGTGACGATGTATTAAATGTATCTGTATGTGCAAAAATAACGCAGTATTTTGTTTAAGCTGTTAACGCTGTTTCGAGAGAAAAATCTTAACAGGACACCACAGCGGCATCCGTGTTGTTCACAATAATTCATAATTAAATATATTGATACCCAATTTCTTTATCAACTGTTTGTTCACTTGATACATAACAGACACCCCAATATATCATGTATTTTGGTGTATGAAATTGTCCGTTCAAACGCATGAAGCTGTGAAAGCGAACTCTCATCGGCGTCGCGGCGTTAGTCGCGAGCGGCTCGCTCGCTGTGTCACACAAACTGCTCGAAAACATTTATTTGAGTTGTTTTGCCTTTGTTGAGTTGAATAGTGTAAAATCGCTTGAATGTTCAAGCAGGCAACCATTGTACACAACCAACAAACCTTCGTGAAGATCGCGAGCAAAAATGATCTCGCCTCTAGGATTGCGTGTTGTCAGAGACAATTAAACAACATCATACTCGGAAGTTTTGATACGTTAACGCTGTCTCGATAGAGAAAAATCTAACAGGACATCACAGCGGCATCACTAGACCCCTTCAATAATTCATAATTCAATATATTGATACCCGATTTCTTTATCAACTGTTTGTTCACTTGAGATATAGCAGACACCCCAATATATCATGTATTTTGGTGTA
>NC_068307.1:40845726-40961978 GCF_025860055.1 Xyrauchen texanus
TGTCCGGAGGTTTGCGAACCCTCTCCGGATATCTGCGTTCCAATGGATCAGGCAGGTTTGTCGTTGGTTGAGGTATGTTCACTGCCTCTGGTGTAAGCATATTTTCCACAGTTGTCATGTCCGGTGTTGTAGTACTGTCCCCTAGATTCGGTAGAACAGCAGATGTCCCAGTTTGACCAGTCACCTTTCCAGGTGAAGCATCAAGAAGTTGATCAACATGTCTGCGCCAGACGACATTGGGTTCCACACTCACAGTGTATGACAGCGGTCCAGTTTGTGACAAGATTTCTGCTTGTTGCCATTTGTCACTCTGGCTGCGATAGTCTCTTGCCAGTACTTTTTGTCCAACGTCAAATGATCTCAGTTTTCTTTGTTGTTGAATGGGTGAACATTGTTTGTTTGACACCTGTTTTTGAATGTCCGGTTTCACTAGATCCAAGCGAGATCTCAAGTTTCTTCCCATAAACAACATTGACGGTGACTGTCCAGTAGTAGTGTGTGGAGTGTTTCTGTACGCCAGCAGAAAGTTGGCAATTTTCTGCTGCAGTGGCACTTCCTCCTTTCTACTTGCTTTCATGGACTGTTTAAAGGTTTGTACAAACCGTTCAGCTAGTCCATTAGTTGCCGGATGGTGAGGAGCAGATGTTAAGTGTTTAATCCCGTTGATTTTCAGGAAAGTTTGGAACTCCTCACTGGTAAACTGGGTACCATTGTCACTTACAAGTTGTAGCGGGTATCCAGTCGCGAGCAAAAAGCATCTGTAATAGGTTCACTGTTACAGTTGAAGTTGCTTTCTTCACAGTGAAAACTTCGGGCCACTTGGAATGAGCGTCGACCACAATAAGGAACATGTGATCCAAGAAAGGTCCAGCGTAGTCGATATGAAGGCGTTGCCACGGGGCAACTGGCCATTCCCAAGTGTGAACGGGTGCAATCTGAGGTTGGCGCTGAGTGTGGTGGCAGCCTGTGCATGTTTTGACCAGAGTTTCAATTTGGTTGTCAAGGCCAGGCCACCATACATAACTTCTAGCGAGACTTTTCATTTTCACCACACCCATGTGTCCATCATGCAGTGAGTTAAGAACTTTGGGTCGCAGTTTGGGAGGTACAATTACACGTGACCCCCACATGACACATCCTTGACACACGGTAAGTTGGTCTTTTCTGGTGAAATAGTCCGAAAGTTCTGTATCTGTGCGTGCTGTCCAACCATTCACAGTTAAATCATACACTCTGGAAAGCAATGGGTCGTTTCTTGTTTCTTTGCTTATTTGTGCACTTGTCACAGGGAGCGTTTCCATTTGTAACATGTGAAGGTTTAAAGCAGGATCAGAGCCCTTCCCTGACAGTGACTGAGGCAGACGGGACAGTCCATCTGCATTTCCATGTAGTTTTGTCCCTTTGTATTCAATGGTGTAGGTGTGCGCTCCCAGAAAAAGAGCCCAACGCTGTAACCGAGCCGCAGCCATTGCTGGAACACCTTTGTGTGGACTGAAAATAGAAACTAGTGGCTGATGGTCTGTAATCAGCATGAAATGCTTGCCATATAGATACTGGTTAAACTTTTTCACTCCCCACACTAAACTTAAAGCTTCTCTGTCTATCTGTGCGTAATTACGCTCTGCTGGTGACAGAGAACATGATGCAAAAGCTATGGGGCGTTCAGAGCCATCACTCATTTTGTGTGACAGAACGGCACCAATACCGTAAGGCGAAGCGTCACATGCTAGGCGCAAGGGCAACTTTGGGTCATAATGAGTCAGCATTTTGTCTGAAATGATGAGTTTCTTTGCCTTTTTAAACGCCTGCTCAGTCTCTAGTCCAATCCCACTTTGTGTTTTGATGCAACAGCGCATTGAGTGGGTGCAACACCGTAGAAAGATTTGGCAAAAACTTATGGTAATAGTTAACGAGGCCAAGAAATGAAAGCAACTGACTTACGTTTTCCGGTTGTGGAGAATTCACAACGGCCTCAATTTTGTCCTGAGTTTTGTGAAGTCCCTGTTTATCTATTTTGTGACCACAATACTCAATGGACTCCTTGAAGAACTCGCATTTCTTCCTATTTGCCTTAAGCCCATATTCCTCCAGTTTTGTCAAAACTGCATCCAAATTGACCAAATGTGAGTTTTCGTCTGAGCCTGTCACAATAATGTCATCCAAGTAACATTGAGTACCTGAAATTCCTTGTAGCACCTGGTCCATAGCACGTTGCCAGATTGCTGGAGCACTAGTAATGCCAAATACAAGCTGATTGTATTGGTATAGACCTTTGTGGGTGTTAATGGTGAGGTACTTGCGTGAACTTTCATCCATCTCCATTTGTAGATAAGCTTGTGCAAGGTCAATCTTTGTGAAATGTTCACCATTTGCTAAGGATGCAAAAATGTCATCAATGCGAGGTAGTGGATACTGATCTGCATGAAGTACAGGATTAACAGTTACTCTGAAATCACCACAAATGCGCAACTTGTCTGAAGACTTTTTAGCCACAGGCACAATTGGTGTAGCCCATTCAGACCAGTCCACCTTGGATAATATCTGTTGATCCATGAGATGTTGCAGTTCAGCTTCCACTTTTGGCCGTAGAGCATATGGAACAGGTCGTGCTTTGTGAAACTTTGGTTTTGCATCTTCTTGTAGCTCAAGGCACGCTTTGATGTGTTTCATGGTTCCAATGCCTTCACTAAAGACTTGTGCATGCTTGTCAAGTATTTCAGATAACTTTTTGTCAGTGAGTTGCTTGGAGGCAATACGCAAAGTCTTTATTTCATGCCAGTTGAGCCTGATCTGTCTTAGCCATCTGCGACCAAACAGTGGCACCCCTCCATCCTTCAGAACAAACAGCTCAAGATTGCAAGTTTGGTTTTTATATTTCACTTTCACTTTGAGTTTTCCCAGTGGTGTGACTTTTTCACCCGTGTATGTTTTCAACTTTACTCTGGTGCGTGACAGTTTTGTGTCTGGAAAGTTTTTCTTGTAATCCTTGAAAGATATGATTGACAGCGCTGACCCTGTGTCTAGTTCCATTTTTAATGGCACTCCATTGACTTTTGGTGTCAGCCATATCACATCACTGTCATCCTTTTCTGTCGCATACAACCCTAAACAAGCCAATTCTTCCTCACTAGAACTGTCAGAGTCTGTTTGTGCTACTTTGTGAAGCCTCTGCCCTCTTTTTACATTTACTTTCTCTTTAGAGTTGCTGTACTTTGATTTACCCATTTTCTGTATGTGCCCCCTCTTATTACATTGACGGCAGTCTTTATCTTTAAACCAACACTCCGTGGGGTCATGTGACTGTTTACCGCATCTGAAGCAGGGCTTTGCTTTGGTATTGCACAGCTTGGAGTGCATTTTGAATACAGAACATGTCGTTGGGTTTTTACCTTGCAGTTCTGTTGCATCCCTTGCTGCTGTCTCCACTGAAACCGCAATTTCCACTGCTCGTTGTAAAGTAAGCTTGTCCTCCGTCAAAAGCCGTTTTTGAATGCTCTCGTTGTGCAGCCCGCACACGAACCGGTCCCTCAAAGCGTCAGAAAGTCCATCTCTAAACTGGCAATGCTCGGCTAGTTTCCTCAGCTCAGCGATGTATTCTGACACGGACTCACTTTTTGACTGGTTTCTCTTCTGAAATCTAAAACGCTCAGCGATCACTAATGGCGCTGGGTTTAGGTGACTTTTCAGCGTTCGCGTTATTTCATCAAATGTTTTGTCTGCCGGTTTAGCTGGAGCAACAAGGCTGCGGAGTAGGTTGTAAGTTTTCGCGCCCATAACACTTAGTAGGACTGCTACTTGTCTTTCGTTCTGTATCTCGTTTGCTAGACAGTACTGCTCAACTCTTTCCACATATGTTGTCCAGTCCTCCACCGAACTATCAAAACTGTCCATATGTCCCAGTATTCCAGCCATTTTTGCTTCTTGGCGTCTAATCACGCTTAAGACTTAAGACCTTGGTCTTGATGAACAAACGTCCCCACCTCCAGCTAGCTCGTCCACGGCAGAACTGCGGGGTGAGCAGACGAAACTTTCGTCCACAAAACCAAGTCCATTCAAAACTTTACACCGGTCTTATTCAATCTGATGTATTTCACAGGTTCTTCTTAAGACTCGTCGCCAGTTTTGTTATGTTTCTTCTCTTAACATAACCTTTAATAAACACAGACTCGCTGTCACAGTTGAGACGATTGTATTTACTGAACCATCATCGCACACAGAACAAACATGCATCAATCCGCTGACTTAACAGACACACTCATAGTGGAGCGTAATGTTCTAACGCGCCACAAAGTAGTGCCTACATCTATGTATTGCAATCAGAGTCAATACATAACAGAAATTATTACTTCTTTCTCCTTTTCTGAGGCTGTTGGCTCTCCTCCTCTGACTGGATATCAGTGGTGTCGCATTGCTGCTTCAAATACCTCTCCAGGCACCTCTCTGCTTCCTCAAAGGTATCTGCAGACACAGAGTTGTTATGAAATACTGATACAAAGGGCTATGATAAAATGTCAACCCGATTTAACAATACCCACCTCGGCTTATGAGGACCCTGACAGGCTCATAAGTCTGCCAATTTTGTTTTGGTTCCTCCCTCCTCCTGATGGCAGCACGAACCTTGCCAGAATCTTTTAGAGGGTATGGAGGCCAGAAAACTTTCTCCCCCTGAAGCCATATGTGTGGCACAAATTCTGTTCCACCACTGTGGACTGTTTTATGAACTGTTTTTTATGAACTGAACTGATTTTTATGAACTGATTTTTGTGAACTCAACTGATTTTTATGAACTGATTTGTACAAAAATGATTTACTTTGTATGTATGAGGGGAATGGCTATGAACACTTTTTTATCGGGGAAAAGTATATATTTGTTTTTTATTATTTGGAGCTTTACAACACCAACACCGCTGCTTAAGTCCCACACTTTGTAACAGCCAATGATGGCTGATTCGAATGGGTATTGGACATATGATTCCTTCTTTGTGAATTTCCGGAAGATCACATATGTTTCCTCAGCTACTTTGATTATGTTGTCAACAAGAGCGATGTCCTCAACTATCTGAATGCAATTATCCCCAAACCTACATGATAAGGTGAAATCTTTAGTTACAACCTTTCTATACTGATCCCCATGTCCCAAATGAGGCACCAATGGACCATCATGATGGAGGTGCATGAATTTATGGCCTTTGTTGATTTGGGGTGTCTGAGGGTCTCTTTCAGAAAGCCTTTTAACAACCTGAGTAACCATTGTGACCCTTGGTGTTTTTAATAAAGGCTCGTGCAGGGGCATCGCAAATGAAAGAGCACACTTTTGCCATTAGCTGCTGCCCATTATAAATTAAACCCTTCTCCAGAATGGCCTTAAGGTCCTCAATAAATGGGCCCAAGAATTCCGAGGCACTTTCAGGCTTGCTAAGGCCACAGAACAGGCCAACAAGGAAGGAAGATCTGGTGTAATCAACATCTACCATTGCAAGAATTGGCCAGAACTGAAGTCTACTGCTTCTGAATAGTGGTAACCCCTCTATATTGAACTGCAACTTAAGTGTGTTCAAGATGGCAGGGAGAGTCAAAGATTTGAGCCTCGACATTAAGCCATTGGTTAGGCCAAAGTGATAGTATTCCCCACCCTCCATCTTAGTTATTATTTGACCTTGCGTCCTCAGAACTGTCCGAGCATCTTTAGGCAATTCTGGATGAAACACACGCAAAATGCTCAAAAGTGCAGTTAATGCCACCAGAGAGACTGAAAATGTAGAGGCCCAAAATCTCAGACCAGTCATCAAAAACTCTGTAGTTGGAGTTTCAGTATCATCTGAATCAATATGAGTTGTGTCTATTGACTCATGGGTCTCACTGAATTCTGAACTTGGCTCATAGTTCCCTATAACTGGAAGCTCCTCTACAACTGCGTGACTAGAGGTTGAAACAATTGGATCCACTACTTCCCTTGGGCACTCTACATGTTCCGATGCTGTGTCAGTCTTGCCTTGCATATTTGTATTATTAAAGGTCTCCTCAAATTGCTGTAGTATCTCTGACTCTGTGACCTTAAGCATTGACCTACATTTGCGCCTTTTTGACCAGCGTGATGCCATTGTGAGTGCATGTAGTGTGCAGAATCAGAAACAGATATTTTAAGATTCTCAGATGAGGCTTATTATACTAAAGACTTGCTTACTTGAAAAACGATGTGGATTAATGATCTGAAAAAAAGGACAAAAAGTAAATCACAGTGTCAGTAAACAGCAATTTAATTCAGAATCATCCACTGCCCTGATTATTTCCCCACAAAGCAGATGATAACAAACATTTCGTTTAAACTGGACTTGCAAAGGTTTTTCTAAAGACTGAACAATTTTTATTCATGAATAATGGACTCCCTTCACTATATTTAAGTACAAGATACCTATATCAAATCACATCACGTAATTTTCTGTCACATGTGCTATAATGTCTGAATGGAACATATATCTGTGACTGGTCGAGTGGCAGCTCCATCTGCCATGCAAAGATTTTACCCCCTCTCTCATCTTGCCATCTCATAGTTAGGTAAATCATTTTATATTTCTGGGTAGAAACACATTTTTGTTGAGGCTGTATAAGACGGACTACATTCAAAGCACTTTTCAAAACTGCCCAATATGTTCATGGATGTATTCGAATTAAAGGGAGGCAAAAAGGATTAGCTTGCAGTGACATCTTTCATAAGGACAATTTATGAGGCCAAGTGACTCTAAAAAATCATGTTTATTATTTTATTAAATCAGAACTAATTGTTAACTCAACAAATTAAATATAAATAACTGGATACTTATAACTAATTAAATAGTAAATGTATTGATTGATAGACCAAATATTTTTCTGGTTGACTAAATGGCACATTAATTTCTGCTTAAATACTGGGTGCATGGAGGAATATGCATAAATCTCACCGCAAAAACAGGCTAATAATAAGACTACCGTAATTCCTCAAATAAAAGCCGGGGCCTTTGTTTACCTGAACTGCAAATGGTAGCAGGCTTTTATTTGAAGCAGGCTTTTATTAGAGGCAGGCATTTATTTCTAATTCGCGATCCCCGCCTGCCCGCCGGCCATGTTTCCATGGTGATGCGTCATGCTTGGCACATGTTCACCACAGCCAAAATAGCCCTGTATGACAGATGTAGCGCTTTTATTTCTAAATATTAACAAACTTGCTTACCATGTCATCAACTATCTTCTATTCTGACTCTCAAATACATGTAAGTGAGTTTGTTTTGTCGTTTAAAACCCTTTATATATTATCTTCTCTGTAACGTGAGATGGGCACCGCAGTTCAGAGATTCCTGTCTGTCGGATTTATTACAGCACGTGAATTCTTCAGTTTCTCCCGAAATACATGAAAGTGGCCGGTGAACCGGTAAACTTTATAGTTACTTACACTGTGTATCTGATATTAATAAAACACATCGGCAAATATATTTGAATATATTGTTATTGCTGCTTCCATAGACACCATTGTGTATTTTACAAACTATAAATTTATTGTTTGCTATAAATCATATGTATTTAAATGTCTGAAACCTAAAATAAACATTATGTGGTTAAAAGCACTGAATAGTTGTGATATATGACAAGCGCTGAGCGCGTCCGTCTTTAAGTGTACACAAATTTTCCCCCCGGCCTTAATTTAAGACCGGCCTTTATTTGTCTGTGTTGACCACGCCCCCGGCCACTATCAGAGGCCCGGCGTTTAATTGACTACCGGTTTTTATTTGAGGAATTATGGGTATGTCTTTAAAATTAACGAGGCATTTTAATTGCTTCTAAATGAAGTATGTGGGGCTAAGCCCCCCCCCCGATGCCAGGCCTGGTTGTCAGGCGCTGTATAATAACAGTGTGCGCGTTGCGCGCGCTCGCTTCCCCGCGCTCAGAAAAGGTGCAGAAGATCATCAAATTTCATGATATCGCATAAGCACTAGTATAAAACGATTGTTATCATTTCTGAAAACAAACACAATGGAGTTACAAAACTGTATCGCACATCGCAGCCCTGATAATCATATCTTGGATTTGTAGGCTATTACGAGATGGTCTAATCTGCATTTCCAGTTAACGTTACAACTCGAGACAGTTCTGCATTGAATAAAGTAAAGGTAAACCATGTATTTTGTGTAATTCTGGCCCGCCGCGGTCACTGCTGCTAGCTAGCTAGCGCTAGATAGAGCACTATGCATATGCTAGCGTTGGTTCCGTGCGGTGTTCTCCAGCGGTCAGAAGAAATAGCGGTGCTGTGTTAATAGATTTCACGACACTAGCAATGGGTACAGACATGTATTTTGAGCTAGCTGTCACAAAAATAGACTGGACCAATGAGGTTTTGCTAACTTTATAAGCTAGAAGAGATCAAGTACTTTTGGCAGATTTTGACACACTGGTAAAACAAAAATCTATTTCAGTGACTGCAGCACTGCGTCGGTTACTACATTAACCATCATGTTAACGATCAACCTAGCAGTATTTGATTTGGTACAATGCATTCATATCGAACATTAAGCAACCTTACCTGTACGCTTGTGCCAAGGTCCAGAAATGAGCTGTGTCCGGTGCAGTACGTTGGTTTTGATCTCCCGGTCAACCAAAAATCGATGGATTTTCAACCATATTTCCCTGTCAACTGTATATCGATGCATTTTCAATCATATTTCCCGGTCAACTATATGCCGATGACTCTTCAACAACAGTGTCGTTTCCCGGTCAACTATAAATCAATGACTTTTCAACACATTCAGCGATCGCCCAGTAACCAAATATCAATGCATAATCAATCATAAAGATAACTATAGATCAATGTTGTTCCAATATTGTTGCCATCAACATTAATAACATCAGGTTTTCATCGATATGGTAACAGTGATTCAACATTTATTTTGCATTGAAATTTCAACATCAACCATAATGATGATTCAGATGGAAAAACAATGTTTATTCAATGTTGGCTTGCTGTCTGGGGTGTACATGCCTCATTTCTCATTGGGAACAAAAATGCCTCAAGGATCCATAAGGTCCGGTATGATGGATTTTCCTGTACACTGAAAATGTTTCGTTTAGGATTCAGACAGAAATACGTGTTTTTTTGGATTCATCCATTGAGAGGGTTTAACCCCAACCCTCTACTGATCAGTTTTAAATGATTTGCCATTTTGAGGAGGAATCCGCATTGCTGCTTGCAGCTATATTTATTATTATTATTCTCCTTGATCCCCAATAACTCAAAAAGTCACTGGTCAAAAGTTTTCTAAATTGGCACATTGATACTCCGTGCCAACGGGTACCCCCAAACCAAGAATGGTCAACATTCGCACATAGGTGGCGCTACAGGCCATGCCCAAAAAATATATATTCAAAGTAATACCATTTCCACGCCATTTGTCCAGATCTTCTGAAACTTGGTGTACATGCCTCATTTCTCATGGGGAACAAAAAAGCATCAAGAACCAATAACTTCCGCCATGATGGATTTTTCTGTACGTTGAAAATTTGCAAAAACTTACAAAACTCTTCTTCTCCTGAACCATAGCTCCAATTGACTTGGAATTTGGTACACGTGTGTAGAATTGATGTCTTTCCAAACTTTACTTAGCAAAAATGAATACAATACAAAATGGCAGAAATGGACGTGTTTATGTAAATGTACACACAAATGATGATCAAAAATGTAAAAAAATCCCTTTGATTTACAATGGCTGAGCAAAAGTGCCCCCTCTACTGGATAAATATGGTCTACATGTAAAATCCCATTCACTTACATTGGCTGAGCAAAGAGACTCCCTCTACTGGAGTAACTCTGTCTACCACATGCAGCTCTCCTGGAGCCATCTCTCTAATGAAGCATTTCGGTCTCCTAGTGGGTGGAGCTCCAGACTTAGAAGCCAGATGACATTTTGTTGCGTCTGCACGAAGGTATGTCAATTGTGTGTTTTAATGCTTTCCAGTTTGAACATTCAAGCGATTTTACACTATTCAACTCAACAAAGGCAAAACAACTCAAATAAATGTTTGCGAGCAGTTTGTGTGACACAGTGAGCGAGCCGCATCGCGTCTAACGCTCGCACGTCGATGAGAGTTCGCTTCTTGCGTTTGAACGGACAATTTCATACACCAAAATACATGATATATTGGGGTGTCTGCTATGTCTCAAGTGAACAAACAGTTGATAAAGAAATCGGTATCAATATATTGAATTATGAATTATTGAAGGGGTCAACATTGATGCCGCTGTGATGTCTTGTTAGATTTTTCTCTATCGAAACAGCGTTAACAGCTTAAACAAAATACTGCGTTATTTTTGCCCATACAGATACATTTAATACATCATCACAAACTATGAAAGTCGTACTTTGTACACTTATTGTGTGTACACTTATACACTTACAATAACAACAAAACCTTGTGCTTTTGTAAAATAAAGAAAATAAACCGTGTCGCCGTCTCTGTCTAAGCGATTATCTTTCTGAAACACGTCACAAAAAGCGTACAGAAGCGTTATAACACAAACATGAAACATATGTCTAAAGAAAGTAGGGATGGGCTGATCGATCCTAATGTATCAAAACTTCCGAGAATGATGTTGTTTTAGGGTTGTCTCTGACAACACGCGATCCGCGAGGCAAGATCATTTTTGCTCGCATCTTCACGAAGGTTTGTCGGTTGTATACAATGTTTGCCTGTTTGAACATTCAAGCGATTTTACACTATTCAACTCAACAAATGTCAAAACAACTCAAATACATATTTGCGAGCAATTTGTGTGACACAGCGAGCCGCACCGCGTCTAACGCACACACTCCGATGAGAGTTCGCTTTCGCTGCTTCTTGCGTCCGAACGGACAATTTCATACAACAAAGTGTAAAAATACATGATATATTGAGGAGTCTGTTATGTCTCAAGTGAACAAACAGTTGAGAAAGAAATCTGGTATAATTATATTGAATTCTGGCATTATTCCAGGTGACTTCCTGCTATATTTTTCTCTCGAAACAGCGGAAACAACTTAAATAAAATACTGCATCATTTTTGCCCGTACAGAAACATGCGAGACATCATTACGAACTATGAAATGTGTACTTTTATTTGCGTACATTGACAATAACAACAAAACCTTGTGCTTTTGTAAAATAAAGAAAATAATCCGGGTGCGCCGTCTCTGTTTTAGCGATTATTTTTCTGAAACACGTCACAAAATTCAAGTGAACCAAATCAACCATTCACGCAGTCTGTATTTTATCATCTCACAATGAATACAGATGCAACAAGCACGGCACAGAACGAAAATAATGATACTTCTCAGTTCTCAAAAGATTAAACTGAACTGTGCCTTGAATATCGTATCATGCGATAAAAGCCTCTTAAAGAGTCAGTAACAATTTAGCCTTCGCCCTGAGCATTGACATCCCAAGTAATTGAAAAGTACAAATGGTATTATTTTAAGTTTTTTTATTTCTCTCTTACGTTGTAAAATGCCACGTTTTTGAATGGCATGTAAAAACAATCACTCAATCTCCATTTTTTTCACTGGATCTGTTGCTATTTTAATGATTTATAAAACAAAGCACTGACCATTTAAAGTGTGAGCTTGTACATTTTGAAATAGTTATAAACAGTCACAGCTATGCAGCGTTATTATGTGCCTAGATAGTCTTTCAAATAAAATTAGTTTACCCCAAAAATATATTTCTCTCATCATTTACTCACCCTCTTTCTATCCCAGATGTGTATTTCTTTCTTTTGTCTGCTGAACACAAATTAAGCTTTTTAGAAGAATATCTCAGCCCTGTTGGTGCTTTCAATGCACTTGAATGGTGATCAGAACTCAAAAGGTACAAAATCACATAAATGCAACATAAAATTAACCCATAACACTCCAGTGGATTAATCCATACTTTCAGAAGCATATTATAGGTGTGGGTGTGAAAAAGATCAATAGTATATTGTATATATGTAGTATATACAGAATTTTTATTTTTTTTACTATAAATTGTCCGCCCTGCTCAGGAGGGGTGATATGCTTATGTAAATCACAAAAAAAAAAAAAAAAAAACAGAAAAAGAACTCTTAAGAGAGAAGAGCGCTTATGAAAGTGAAAGTGGAGATTTATAGTAAAAATGACTTAATTATTGATCTGTTTCTCACCACTTCTCATTTACTTACATTGAAAGGACCAACAGAGCTGAGATATTCTTCTAAACATCTTCATTCAATTTCTTCAGAAGAAATTCATACACATCTGGGACTGCATGAGGGTGAGGAAATGATCAAATATCCCTTTAACATTCACTTATTTTTACAATGCATAAAATGAAGTCTTAGAACAAAGTGAAAATCTTAGTAAATGCTAATTTGGTACATTGATACTACAGGCCAACAGGAACCCACAAACCAAGAATGGGCAACATTCGCCCCTAGGGGGCGCTACAGGCCACGCCAAAATTCCCATTTTCTGGTCAAAAATGTTCTAATTTGGTACATTGATACTACAGGCCAACAGGAACCCACAAACCAAGAATGACCCACATTCGCCCATAGGGGGCGCTACAGGAAATGCCAAAATTCCCATTTTCTGGTCAAAAATGTTCTAATTTGGTACATTGATACTACATGCCAACAGGAACCCACAAACCAAGAATGGCCAACATTCGCCCCTAGGGGGCACTACAGGTAATTCCCAAAAGTCTCATTTTCTGGTCAAATATTTTCTAATTTTGTACATTGAAACTACAGACCAACAGGAACCCACAAACCAAGAATGGCCCACATTCGCCCACAGGTGGTGATTGGCCACGCCCCCAAAAAATATTTTCAAAGTGATACCATTTCCATGCCATTTAACCAATTCTTCTGAAACTTGGTGTACATGCCTCATTTCTCATTGGGAACAAAAAAGCCTCAAGGATCCATAAGGTCTGGTATGATGGATTTTCCTGTACACTGAAAATGTTTCGTTTAGGATTCAGACAGAAATACGTGTTTTTTGGATTCATCCATTGAGAGGGTTTAACCCCAACCCGCTACTGATCAATTTTAAATGATTTGCCATTTTGAGGAGGAATCCGCATTGCTGCTTGCAGCTATATTGAAATTCCTCCGTAAGGAGGGAATCTATTGTAATTGACAGTTTTATTATTAGATTCCTCCGTAAGGAGGGAATCTATTGTAATTGACAGTTTTATTCTTCTTCTTCTCCTTGAGCCCCAATAGCTAAAAAAGTCACTGGTCAAAAATTTTCTAAATTGTCACATTGATACTCCATGCCAACAGGTACCCCCAAACCAAGAATGACCCACATTCGCCCATAGGTGGCGCTACAGGCCACGCCCAAAAAACATATTTTCAAAGTGATATAATTTCCACCCCATTTGTCCAAATCTTCTGAAACTTGGTAAACATGCCTCATTTCTCATGGGGAACAAAAAAGCCTCAAGGACCCATACTTCTGCCATTATGGATTTTCCTTACAGTGAAAATTTTGGAAAACCTACAAAACTCTTCTTCTCCTGAACCTTAGCTCCAATTGACTTGGAATTTGGTACACGTGTGTAGAATTGATGTCTTTGCTGAAATGGACGTGTTTATGTAAATGTACACACAAATGATGATCAAAAATGTAAAAAATCCCATTGATTTACAATGGCTGAGCAAAAGTGCCCCCTCTACTGGATAAATACGGTCTACATGTAAAATCCCATTCACTTACATTGGCTGAGCAAAGAGACTCCCTCTACTGGAGTAACTCTGTCTACCACATGCAGCTCTCCTGGAGCCATCTCTCTAATGAAGCATTTCGGTCTCCTAGTGGGTGGAGCTCCAGACTTAGAAGCCAGATGACATTTTGTTGCGTCTGCAGTTCTCAAAAGATTAAACTGAACTGTGCCTTGAATATCGTATCATGCGATAAAAGCCTCTTAAAGAGTCAGTAACAATTTAGCCTTCGCCCTGAGCATTGACATCCCAAGTAATTGAAAAGTACAAATGGTATTATTTTAAGTTTTTTTATTTCTCTCTTACGTTGTAAAATGCCACGTTTTTGAATGGCATGTAAAAACAATCACTCAATCTCCATTTTTTTCACTGGATCTGTTGCTATTTTAATGATTTAAAAAACAAAGCACTGACCATTTAAAGTGTGAGCTTGTACATTTTGAAATAGTTATAAACAGTCACAGCTATGCAGCGTTATTATGTGCCTAGATAGTCTTTCAAATAAAATTAGTTTACCCCAAAAATATATTTCTCTCATCATTTACTCACCCTCTTTCTATCCCAGATGTGTATTTCTTTCTTTTGTCTGCTGAACACAAATTAAGCTTTTTAGAAGAATATCTCAGCCCTGTTGGTGCTTTCAATGCACTTGAATGGTGATCAGAACTCAGAAGGTACAAAATCACATAAATGCAACATAAAATTAACCCATAACACTCCAGTGGATTAATACATACTTTCAGAAGCATATTATAGGTGTGGGTGTGAAAAAGATCAATAGTATATTGTATATATGTAGTATATACAGAATTTTTATTTTTTTTACTATAAATTGTCCGCCCTGCTCAGGAGGGGTGATATGCTTATGTAAATCACAAAAAAAAAATAAAAAAAAAATAAACAGAAAAAGAACTCTTAAGAGAGAAGAGCGCTTATGAAAGTGAAAGTGGAGATTTATAGTAAAAATGACTTAATTATTGATCTGTTTCTCACCACTTCTCATTTACTTACATTGAAAGGACCAACAGAGCTGAGATATTCTTCTAAACATCTTCATTCAATTTCTTCAGAAGAAATTCATACACATCTGGGACTGCATGAGGGTGAGGAAATGATCAAATATCCCTTTAACATTCACTTATTTTTACAATGCATAAAATGAAGTCTTAGAACAAAGTGAAAATCTTAGTAAATGATAATTTGGTACATTGATACTACAGGCCAACAGGAACCCACAAACCAAGAATGGCCAACATTCGCCCCTAGGGGGCGCTACAGGCCATGCCAAAATTCCCATTTTCTGGTCAAAAATGTTCTAATTTGGTACATTGATACTACATGCCAACAGGAACCCACAAACCAAGAATGGCCAACATTCGCCCCTAGGGGGCACTACAGGTAATTCCCAAAAGTCTCATTTTCTGGTCAAATATTTTCTAATTTTGTACATTGAAACTACAGGCCAACAGGAACCCACAAACCAAGAATGGCCCACATTCGCCCACAGGTGGTGATTGGCCACGCCCCCAAAAAATATTTTCAAAGTGATACCATTTCCATGCCATTTAACCAATTCTTCTGAAACTTGGTGTACATGCCTCATTTCTCATTGGGAACAAAAAAGCCTCAAGGATCCATAAGGTCTGGTATGATGGATTTTCCTGTACACTGAAAATGTTTCGTTTAGGATTCAGACAGAAATACGTGTTTTTTGGATTCATCCATTGAGAGGGTTTAACCCCAACCCGCTACTGATCAATTTTAAATGATTTGCCATTTTGAGGAGGAATCCGCATTGCTGCTTGCAGCTATATTGAAATTCCTCCGTAAGGAGGGAATCTATTGTAATTGACAGTTTTATTATTAGATTCCTCCGTAAGGAGGGAATCTATTGTAATTGACAGTTTTATTCTTCTTCTTCTTCTTCTTCTCCTTGAGCCCCAATAGCTAAAAAAGTCACTGGTCAAAAATTTTCTAAATTGTCACATTGATACTCCATGCCAACAGGTACCCCCAAACCAAGAATGGCCCACATTCGCCCATAGGTGGCGCTACAGGCCACGCCCAAAAAACATATTTTCAAAGTGATATAATTTCCACCCCATTTGTCCAAATCTTCTGAAACTTGGTAAACATGCCTCATTTCTCATGGGGAACAAAAAAGCCTCAAGGACCCATACTTCTGCCATTATGGATTTTCCTTACAGTGAAAATTTTGGAAAACCTACAAAACTCTTCTTCTCCTGAACCTTAGCTCCAATTGACTTGGAATTTGGTACACGTGTGTAGAATTGATGTCTTTGCTGAAATGGACGTGTTTATGTAAATGTACACACAAATGATGATCAAAAATGTAAAAAATCCCATTGATTTACAATGGCTGAGCAAACGTGCCCCCTCTACTGGATAAATACGGTCTACATGTAAAATCCCATTCACTTACATTGGCTGAGCAAAGAGACTCCCTCTACTGGAGTAACTCTGTCTACCACATGCAGCTCTCCTGGAGCCATCTCTCTAATGAAGCATTTCGGTCTCCTAGTGGGTGGAGCTCCAGACTTAGAAGCCAGATGACATTTTGTTGCGTCTGCACGAAGGTATGTCAATTGTGTGTTTTAATGCTTTCCAGTTTGAACATTCAAGCGATTTTACACTATTCAACTCAACAAAGGCAAAACAACTCAAATAAATGTTTGCGAGCAGTTTGTGTGACACAGTGAGCGAGCCGCATCAGCGCCTAACGCCGCGACGTCGATGAGAGTTCGCTTCTTGCGTTTGAACGGACAATTTCATACACCAAAATACATGATATATTGGGGTGTCTGCTATGTCTCAAGTGAACAAACAGTTGATAAAGAAATCGGTATCAATATATTGAATTATGAATTATTGAAGGGGTCAACATTGATGCCGCTGTGATGTCTTGTTAGATTTTTCTCTATCGAAACAGCGTTAACAGCTTAAACAAAATACTGCGTTATTTTTGCCCATACAGATACATTTAATACATCATCACAAACTATGAAAGTCGTACTTTGTACACTTATTGTGTGTACACTTATACACTTACAATAACAACAAAACCTTGTGCTTTTGTAAAATAAAGAAAATAAACCGTGTGCGCCGTCTCTGTCTAAGCGATTATCTTTCTGAAACACGTCACAAAAACGTACAGAAACGTATAACACAAACATGAAACATATGTCTAAAGAAAGTAGGGATGGGCTGATCGATCCTAATGTATCAAAACTTCCGAGAATGATGTTGTTTTAGGGTTGTCTCTGACAACACGCGATCCGCGAGGCAAGATCATTTTTGCTCGCATCTTCACGAAGGTTTGTCGGTTGTATACAATGTTTGCCTGTTTGAACATTCAAGCGATTTTACACTATTCAACTCAACAAATGTCAAAACAACTCAAATACATATTTGCGAGCAATTTGTGTGACACAGCGAGCCGCACCGCGTCTAACGCACACACTCCGATGAGAGTACGCTGCTGCTTCTTAGCGTCCGAACGGACAATTTCATACAACAAAGTGTAAAAATACATGATATATTGAGGAGTCTGTTATGTCTCAAGTGAACAAACAGTTGAGAAAGAAATCTGGTATAATTATATTGAATTCTGGCATTATTCCAGGTGACTTCCTGCTATATTTTTCTCTCGAAACAGCGGAAACAACTTAAATAAAATACTGCATCATTTTTGCCCATACAGAAACATGCGAGACATCATTACTGAACTATGAAATGTGTACTTTTATTTGCGTACATTGACAATAACAACAAAACCTTGTGCTTTTGTAAAATAAAGAAAATAATCCGGTGCGCCGTCTCTGTTTTAGCGATTATTTTTCTGAAACACGCCACAAAATTCAAGTGAACCAAATCAACCATTCACGCAGTCTGTATTTTATCATCTCACAATGAATACAGATGCAACAAGCACGGCACAGAACGAAAATAATGATACTTCTCAGTTCTCAAAAGATTAAACTGAACTGTGCCTTGAATATTGTATCATGCGATAAAAGCCTCTTAAAGAGTCAGTAACAATTTAGCCTTCGCCCTGAGCATTGACATCCCAAGTAATTGAAAAGTACAAATGGTATTATTTTAAGTTTTTTTATTTCTCTCTTACGTTGTAAAATGCCACGTTTTTGAATGGCATGTAAAAACAATCACTCAATCTCCATTTTTTTCACTGGATCTGTTGCTATTTTAATGATTTAAAAAACAAAGCACTGACCATTTAAAGTGTGAGCTTGTACATTTTGAAATAGTTATAAACAGTCACAGCTATGCAGTGTTATTATGTGCCTAGATAGTCTTTCAAATAAAATTAGTTTACCCCAAAAATATATTTCTCTCATCATTTACTCACCCTCTTTCTATCCCAGATGTGTATTTCTTTCTTTCGTCTGCTGAACACAAATTAAGCTTTTTAGAAGAATAGCTCAGCCCTGTTGGTGCTTTCAATGCACTTGAATGGTGATCAGAACTCAGAAGGTACAAAAATCACATAAATGCAACATAAAATTAACCCATAATACTCCAGTGGTTTAATCCATACTTTCAGAAGTGATATTATAGGTGTGGGTGTGAAAAAGATCAATAGAATATATTGTATATATGTAGTATAGATATAGAATTTTTATTTTTTTTTACTATAAATTGTCCTCCCTGCTCAGGAGGGGTGATATGCTTATGTAAATCACCAAAAAAAAAAACAGAAAAAGAACTCTTAAGAGAGAAGAGCGCTTATGAAAGTGAAAGTGGAGATTTATAGTAAAAAATGACTTAATTATTGATCTGTTTCTCACCACTTCTCATTTACTTATATTGAAAGGACCAACAGAGATGAGATATTCTTCTAAACATCTTCATTCAATTTCTGCAGAAGAAAGTCATACACATCTGGGACTGCATGAGGGTGAGGAAATGATCAAATATCCCTTTAACATTCACTTATTTTTACAATGCATATAATGAAGTCTTAGAACAAAGTGAAAATCTTAGTAAATGCTAATTTGGTACATTGATACTACAGGCCAACAGGAACCCACAAACCAAGAATGGCCCACATTCGCCCTTTAGGGGGCGCTACAAGCATTGCCCAAAATTCCCATTTTCTGGTCAAAAATGTTCTAATTTGGTACATTGATACTAAAGGCCAACAGGAATCCACAAACCAAGAATGGCCAAAAATTCGCCCTTAGGGGTCGCTACAGGCCACTCCCAAAAGTCTCATTTTCTGTGAAAATTGTATCTAATTTGGTACATTGATACTACAGGCCAAAAGGAACCCACAAACCAAGAATGGCCCACATTCACCCTTAGGGGGCACAACAGACCATGCCCAAATGTCCCATTTTCTGGTCAAAAATGTTCTAAATTGGTACATTGATACTACAGGCAAAAGGAACCCACAAACCAAGAATGGCCCACATTCACCTTTAGGGGGTGCTACAGACCACGCCCAAATGTCCAATTTTCAAACTGATGGCATTTTCACCCAATTTGTCAAATTCGTCTGAAACTTAATTTACATATATCGTTTCTCATTGGAAACAAAAAATCCTCAAGGATCCATAAGATCCGGTATGATGGATTTTCCTGTACACTGAAATATGTTTAGCTTAGGATTCAGACAGAAATACATGTTTTTTGGATTCCTCCATTGGGAGGGTTTAACCCCAACCCTCTACTGATCAATTTTAAATGATTTGCCATTTTGAGGAGGAATCACATTTTCATTTTGTATTTGTATAGAAAAGTTAGGTCCTGTCCTCTAATCTGATTGGCCAAGCAGAGTTCCAACATGATGAAATTTAGCATTACAGCGTTCGACTTAATCTTTGTATCACTCCATCTACTGTTTTTATCACTGCATCCTTGCTTGTGCTATATAGTTTAATTGAAATACGGACTAAGGCTGGGGGATAAAACAAAATGAATATTTATCGAAAAAATAAATGTTCAATATCGATGATAAACATTTGATTAATTTTCTATATTAAGCCTATGTTTGGACGATCAGATTCAGTATGTCTCGTTAAAAGTGCAATAGGCCCGCAAAGTTATGCATACAACTAGCTAACTGAATCGCAGTCTTGAAATCAGCCTGTTAGAAAGTATTTTCAGGCTAGCGTTTACGTAGACATGATGTCAGGGAAACCGGTAATGAGGCTTGGGAGGCACTAGCTAGCTATCCGGTTAAAATAATATCATTGTGTAACGAAGAAGACAGCACTGACCATGCAATACTGCTATCTTCTTAACACAACAGCAACTCTGACATCAAAACCATTGTTGTTTATTTACATAATATTTTGTCAAATGTTTTTCATGATCCATAGTTCATTCACAGACAAGAAAGTGTTTCTTCTTCTTGTGATGTTTATTGGTTGCTTGCAATCCAGTTTATGGTGCATTCAAGTTTTCTTTAAAGGTAGCTTACCCTCTGGGGTTTACTTGTAAACAAATGTTATATTGATATCGAACAATATGAAAAAAATGTCATGATGATATTTTTAGCTATATTGCCCAGCCCATATCACCCAGTCCTCATAATGAAATGTTATGATATTGTGAGGTAGACAAATGTAACTAAAAATGTAACTAAACTTTGTTTAGAATGCCAATGGATAATATAAAAGATAGATTCAATATAAATCCAAATACAATATATTGTTAGGTAGACAAATGATTTTAAATTAGTTTTCAGAGGAAGTGATAATGTCATTCCTAAAGCAGAATATGTTTGCTTTTTAATGCTTCTTGATGTCATTTAGACATGATTGTATTATAAAGCCATAGTATTTAGAAGCATAATATGGGGAATATGATTATTATAATGCCTCAGATCTATTGTTTTTGTCTCTGAATCAAAATAGACTTTAATAATCAAAACAATGATAAATCCATGAGATACATTCATTCTTGACATGCTGTATCAGTGTGGGCTTCACAAATGTGGTCAGTGTTGACATGCTGCGAGAGTCTTTCCCCCTGCTGGACATGGTGGATCACAACAGACGGCCCAAACTACCGGTGAGTGTCCTGTGATCACATGTTCATCTTGATGTTTGCATTGTTTAAAATGCCCCCTGCTACTGAACATGTCTGATTAAAATGATTAGTATTAGGGTTATAAATGTTTAATTGATATTTACTTAACTAAATGATGCAATGCATCATCAACTTTGAAATTTTGGTTTGATTGGATTATTTTGGTATAATCCATAATTCTAAAAAAAGAAGAAAAAAATGCTAGACACACAAATCCCATAGTGGTTGACAAAATCCCATAATAATGACAAAAACCTTTCAAAACATTTCCCACTTTTTTTTCTTTACAACTAATGTTGTAAAGAAAAAATTATATTTTGGATATTAAATAAATGTGTAATACATTGAGTATTGTCTAATCCATGCATTTTTACACTCCTTATTAGTGTACTCTGAGTATAATTAGCCATGAGGTGAATTAATGCTTTATATTCATTATGTACTCTTTATACAAACTGATTTGCAATTACCTCTTTTGTAACCTATCAATAAATCTACTGATTGTCCTTAAAGGAATGTTCCAGGTCTTAATACAAGTTGAGCTCAGCAACAGCATCTGTGGTATACTATTTATAACCACAAAAATGTATTTTGAATCGCATCTCCTTATCTTTAAAAAAAAAAAAAAACCTGGGTTTCAGAGAGGCACTTACAATAAAAGTGTATGGGGCCAAGCCGTAAACAATAACAATCTCACTATTTCAAAATTATAGCCACAAGATATAAACAATATGCATGTTTACATGATTTTAATGTGATAAAATTGCTTACTAACCTTTTCTGGTTTAAGTTATTGCCCATTTTACAACTTCGTTACCGTGATGATGTATTATCAACAAACCCAAAACCCTAAAATGACTATAAAAATTAAACTTTACAGCTAAAAAAAAAATACTTTAATAAAATTATAAACTTCACATTTCTGCCTTTAAACTGCCAAAGATTGGCCCCATTCACTTTTATTGTAAGTGCCTCACTTTAACTATGATTTTTTTCTTTTTTGTAAAGAAAAGGAGGAGTGAGTTGAAAATATTTTTTGTGGTAATCAACATTTAACTTGTATTCAGCCCAGAATATTTCTTTAAGCTACTAGCTAAAACACTAGCCAGGACAAATTTGTACTTCATCATTAATCAGGGGAACAATAGAAACTGCACTTTAAATCTTGGCAAAATAAGAACTTTTGCACAAACCCATATCTATTTATAGAAACAAAAGTTTACATAAAGCCCTGCTCTTTCTAACTGGAGGAAAGGCAGATTTCACAAATTCCCTTTCCTGTTGCTGATGTGTGAATACATATGTGAAAAAGTTTTAAGTTAGTCTCATGCAGTATATTGCTCTAAATCCTGAAATAGGTTGTGAGTGAGTCAGTTGCTAGAATGGCTTACGTGCTTAGTCAGATGAAATATAATAACGGCAGATATGAAAGAAACCAGATCCTTTCCCTGTTGTTTCAGTCTTCCCCTTTGGTGAACCTCCCCAGAGTTGAAGGTAAGATATTTCTGCAAATATCTGGATATTTGTGGGATTCGCTGCATGATTGTAATATTTTACAACCTTTATCTGTAACTTAATACACATGCAACACTTCAACAAACACAAATGTAACTCTTCAACAAACATGGTCAATTTTAAGTAAAATTCAGTTTAGTTGAAATATTTTCTTTCTTCCCATGAAACACAAAATGAGTATTTTATTATGTCCTCATTTCCATATAATGAAAGTAGATGGTAATCTGCAGTTAGCTCTCAAATCCCTTTGCACATACACATATTCAAACTGGTTCTTGTGTGACAGAACGCAAATGAGCTTTGAGAGCTATGGCAGAGGGCAAAATAATCAGTAAATAATTATTTTAAGTTTAGTCTGTTCCTCACACAAAGCTGTCTTATGGTTTCAGAAGACTTGCAATATTACACAATGGCAGTCATTTGAACTATATTTTACTAATTCGTTACCCTATTAACATTTGTTAACAATGTTTACATGTCAATGTAGTTTTCCCTGCCCCTAAAAATTTGTAGAAGACAAGGGAATTTGTTCACATTATAAGCCAAATATCCAGACAGCTGCTGTCTCTAATATCCATATTGTTCAAATTCAACTCACCCGTGTGCAAAATAACACCACAATACAAATACTGACACACAGTTTTCTAGAGTGTTTTTGTTTTCAAGAACAGATAATATCTCACAATTACATGTCTTCTGTCATTCTAGCTGTAGTTCTGTTTGGGGAGCCTATTCAATGGGAAACAAATTTACAACTGATCATTGATATCCTTTTGACCAATGGGAATCTGAGCAATGCGTACGAGAGTGCCCACTTTTAGCATGTAACATGGATCTGATGTGGATGGCAGAGGCACATTCACCAAGGTGATTCATTTTGTTCTGTACAAAGGATGCAGGTATGTTACGCCTTTATTAATTTGACAGATCACAAAGTTTGCAATAAGCTAAGGTCTTGCTTACCGAGAAGATGTTGTGACACATTGAAATATCTACACATAGGGTTGAGTTCAATAAACAGTAACGTCACTTTTGCTCACAGTAGTTCAACACTTAAAACTGTGTCGTCTTAACTAATCAACCACATTCAAATTTAACTAGCTGCTAAGTGAGCTGAAATAGGGCTCTGCTGTATTAAAATTAGTGACATTAATATGTGATTGTCATTCTTTTTAGCACAAACAGGCCTGCTTTCTATGTAAATTAGGCTTATTATAAACTGTGTCTTACTCACAAAAAAAAATTATATTGATCATGGCAACAGTGTCTGGATCACAGTTTATTTTGTGTTGAAGTAAATATAAGTACTTTCTTCATTGAATAAGTAAGTTTAAGTGTGAACTTGAAAATTTTAAGTTAATTCTACATTTGTACTCCATTCAAGCTTGTAAAAATTAAGCATGTACATCTAGCTTAAAGTAAATATTTATGATTGTTTACCATTACAATGCGTCATCATGTATCAGTCCTAAAGTAAAAAACCTTGGCATATGTGTTAGCTAATTTCAGTAGATTTCATTGGAAAATAGAAGAACATTTTACTTAACTTTTGAAGCTGGTGTTCCCAGCATGCACTGGGCTTGAATAAACAGTTTTTATTGTGATTTAGCTGTTAGTTTGTTAACTTATTATTTTTTAATGATGTAACAAAATTCAATAACAAAAGTTGATTGTTACTGTCGTTGTTTTGTGCGCCAAGTGTTGAGTTCTGCATGTGCAGCTCTGTATCTTGTTTTTATTGCCAGTAATGCAAGGTGATGATGTCTAGTAGCAGACTACATAGCATGCAATAAGCTTCCATGTGGAAAGCTTCCGTTTGTCATGTGGTACGTTTAAATGTGTTTATAAGGAAAGTTCAAAATATGTACAAATTAGGGTTGCAACGGTATGAGATTTCCACGGTATGATACGCATGTGAGATTCTCCGTCTGGTTGCATTTTTTTCTCAATACCGTAGATAAGCAAATGTACATGGTATTATAACCGTCAATTTTCAAACCGTGGTATACCGTGAAACCGGTATACCGCTGCAACCCTAGTACAAAATTATAAAAAGTTTATTTTAAGTAACATATACATCAGATTTGTAAAATTATATATATATAGTATTATAGTATTTAATGAAATTTTTTAAGTTAAATTTACTTACACACTTTAATCAAAATTATGTCATGGAGTAGATTTTACTTAGAAAAATTATATGCAAAAACTAACAATATAATTTTTCTAGGTAAAACATATATACATATATAACATTTTTTTTTTTTTTTTTAAAGTTCAGTGTAATGTAGTGATGCTGTGCAGTCCCAGTAATGTAGCCAGATCATGGTAGTCTTTACATCCTCCACAACCCAGCATTTTTAAACATAAGATGGGGAATTGTGCTGTGCAAATTGTGTTCAGCACTACATTTCTTGCCTCGTTTGTACCATTATTTTATTCGCACAGTTCCTTTAGGGAATTAGATGATAAAGCAATAATGCATGTGCAAATGCCACTATCAGTGGGATGCTATCATTTATTATTAGTGAGTTCCCCATGTAATGCATTGAGGAAAAACCTCATCAAAAGATTTGAGACCAGCTAATTAATCAGTGCAAAAAAAATATATACTTCAAATTCAATTGATGTGAAATTTTTGTGTTTGAGGGATCTGACCTTTTCCACCTCAACAGATTCGGTCATGGCACTTTCATGGTGTGTTTGGAGAGCATCTATAAGAAGATCACTGGCAAAGATCTCGAGTATGAGGGCCTGATGGGAAAACCCAGTGAACTGACATATCATTTTGCTGAGTTCCT
Source organism: Xyrauchen texanus (assembly GCF_025860055.1). Classification (NCBI taxonomy): domain Eukaryota; kingdom Metazoa; phylum Chordata; class Actinopteri; order Cypriniformes; family Catostomidae; genus Xyrauchen; species Xyrauchen texanus. Next base: position 40,870,861 of record NC_068307.1, read on the forward strand.
CATTAGAGAGCAAGCTGCAGAGAGAGGCTGGGGAGCACCAATCAGATCTCTTTATGCTATTGGGTGAGACACTTTCACATTTGAATAGGTTCTCTCTGCCAGCATTTTTTCCCCTGTATGTATGTGAGTGGATTTCAAAACTGACAGTGAGAAATTAAGCTAGTCTAACCTGCGCCTATAGCAAAAAGTGTTGCCTTACATTTCTCTTACATTTTTCACATTGTATAGATCAAAATGTGTCCCTGGTCATAATGTCATATGAGACATTTGCTTTCTAACAAAACATTAGTGGTGAATGAATTTTGATTCATTCCAGTGATGTGTCTTTTGAAACGGTTCCCCAAATTGTTACTTCAGATTCTTTCCCTGATTTGTGCCTTTTCTGCAAATTACTGACAAATATGCAAATCAGGAAATAAGGCTACTGTTTTGTATATTGATATGAAAATTTGTGCAAATCACAACCACACCAGTCTAAGAATCCCACCTAAATTTGTTTACAATTTCACCTACTGATCAAAAGCTATAAAGTAAAAAATGGTCTGCTCATAGAATTAAAGGGATAGTTCACTCCAAAATGAAAACTATTCTCTCATCATTTACTCAACCTCATGGCATCCCAGATGTGTATGACTTCCTTCTGCTGAACACAAACAAAGATTTTTAGAGGAATATCTCGGCTCTCTAGGTCCATACAATGCAATTGAAAGGTGGCCAGAACTTTGAAGCTCAAAAAGCATATAAAGGCAGCATAAAAGACATCCACGACTCCAGTGGTTAATACATATCTTCAGAAGTGAGATGATAGGTGTGGGTGAGAAACAATTCAATATTTAAGTATTTTTTTTACTATAAATCTCCACTCTCATTTCCTCATTCTTCTTCTTGTGTTTTTGGGTGATTGTCATTCTTCGTGCATATCACCACCTACTGGACAGAGAGGAGAATTTATAGTAAAAATGGACTTAAATATTTATCTTTTTCACATCCAAATCCCAAAATCACTCTCTTCTGATGATTTCACCACTGGAGTTGTATGTATTACTTTTATGCTGCAATTATATGCTTTTTGGACCTTTAAAGTTATGTCCACCATCAAAGCAGTGGTAAAGGTGGTGACTGGTACAGGGGTGCCCAGCGCTGTCCCGCAGGAGGTGGATATGGATAATGGTTGGGAATGTGAGCTTGCGTCGCCCACTGCCATGTCCTGCAAGTCTATTCTGGTGTGCACAGGAGTCTACAATCCCCACATGGAGTTACCTAAAGATGCTAACCAGTGTATCAAAGAAATCTTCCACGACCATCGTGACTTCCACTTTGACCCTGTGCTGATCGAGCCGGAGAGGATCGTACAGGACGTGGATGCTGCGGTTGAACTCCTATTTGATAATTAAAAGTTTGAGACAGCAGTTTAGTTTAATTAAAGGAATAGATCTGTCATCAATTTCTCACCCCCATGTAGTTCTAAACCCATGACTATCTATGTTTTGTGAAACACAAAAGAAGACATTTAAAGAATGCACTGGTCTTTTTTCATGCAGTTACAAATAATTGATTCTGGAGATTTTAAGCTTCAATAAGAATGCAAAAGCACCATAAAAGTATCATTAAAGTATCTTAAAAGTAGTCCAAATGACTCATGCATTATATAGATCTTCTGAAGCCATATGATAGCTTACTGGGAAAAACAGGCCAATCTTGATATCTGGCCTAGCTGTTTTTGGCACTCATGAAATAAATTACCCGATTTATAAACAAATAAAAGTTGTATCTTTCAAATTAATTGGTTGATCTCGTTCAGAAAAGCATACAGTTCTCAGGTTTAACTCACTGACTCAATATATTCTCACCAGTTAACAGCTCTTTGGTCACTTTCGGTCTATTTCTCACATAAAGCTATCATATGGGGCTTTTGTTTACTTTCTAAAGCCTGAAATCTCCAGTCCATGGACATTGCATGGAAACAGACAACAAGTACATTCTTCATTAAGAAACTAACAAGGGTTTGGAGCTACACAAGAGTGTACATAATGACTGAATTTTTATTTTGGGGTGAATTACTCCTTTAACATACTGATATTACTCATTGTTTCACTCTTTTTGGTACTGTTACACTGTCAACTGTCTATATTACTTCTTTTTTTTTTTTTTTTTTGGAGAGAACCTCAACAAATTAGCACAAATTATAACTGAGAAAGTCATTAAAGAAAGTCATTTTAGCTCTACTGGTTAGCATGATTTTATTTGAACTCTTTAAAGTGTTTGTGTGTCAACAGGATTTTTTTTTTAATTATTATTATAAGCTATTATATTAATCTAAATCTATGATGGCTTTGGTCTAAATCTATGATGTCAACAGTGCTGTATGTCATAGACCATTATTACTACTATTACTTTCATAATGGTTCGACATTGTTAAAAAGACATTGCCACATTACTCTAAATAAAAGAAGAATAAGACTTCTCTTAAACATAATATATGCTGCGACAATTTTATTGATACAATAACAATTTAACACCAAATAAAAACAGATAATTTATTTCAAGTTAAACATTTCACCGATTGACAAAATGACATAAAATCACTGATCTATATATACTCACCTAAAGATTATTAGGAACACCATACTAATACTGTGTTTGACCCCCTTTCGCCTTCAGAACTGCCTTAATTCTACATGGCATTGATTCAACAAGGTGCTGAATGCATTCTTTAGATATGTTGGCCCATATTGATAGGATAGCATCTTGCAGTTGATGGAGATATGTGGGATGCACATCCAGGGCACGAAGCTCCCGTTCCACCACATCCCAAAGATGCTCTATTGGGTTGAGATCTGGTGACTGTGGGGGCCATTTTAGTACAGTGAACTCATTTTCATGTTCAAGAAACCAATTTGAAACGATTCAAGCTTTGTGACATGGTGCATTATCCTGCTGGAAGTAGCCATCAGAGGATGGGTACATGGTGGCCATAAAGGGATGGACATGGTCAGAAACAATGCTCAGGTAGGCCGTGGCATTTAAATGATGCCCAATTGGCACTAAGGGGCCTAAAGTGTGCCAAGAAAACATCCCCCACACCATTACACCACCACCACCAGCCTGCGCAGTGGTAACAAGGCATGATGGATCCATGTTCTCATTCTGTTTACGCCAAATTCTGACTCTACTATCTGAATGTCTCAACAGAAATCGAGACTCATCAGAGCAGGCAACATTTTTCCAGTCTTCAACTGTCCAATTTTGGTGAACTCTTGCAAATTGTAGCCTCTTTTTCCTATTTGTAGTGGAGATGAGTGGTACCCGGTGGGGTCTTCTGCTGTTGTAGCCCATCCGCCTCAAGGTTGTGCGTGTTGTGGCTTCACAAATGCTTTGCTGCATACCTCGGTTGTAACGAGTGGTTATTTCAGGCAAAGTTGCTCTTCTATCAGCTTGAATCAGTCGGCCCATTCTCCTCTGACCTCTAGCATCAACAAGGCATTTTCAGCCCACAGGACTGCCGCATACTGGATGTTTTTCCCTTTTCACACCATTCTTTGTAAACCCTAGAAATGGTTGTGCGTGAAAATCCCAGTAACTGAGCAGATTGTGAAATACTCAGACCGGCCCGTCTGGTATCAACAACCATGCCACGCTCAAAATTGCTTAAATCACCTTTCTTTCCCATTCTGACATTCAGTTTGGAGTTCTGGAGATTGTCTTGACCAGGACCACACCCCTAAATGCATTGAAGCAGCTGCCATGTGATTGGTTGATTAGATAATCGTATTAATGAGAAATTGAACAGGTGTTCCTAATAATCCTTTAGGTGAGTGTATATAACTGGATTGCTCATGACGTCACAACAGTGAAGCTACAGTGCCGCCATCTTGGTATTCCCTAACGTTCTGTATTCCTATGGGTCTCAATGGGAAATCGTCTGTTTTGGTGAGTCATTTTTACCTATCCATTCACATTAAAAAAAATGTTTTATGTCTGCATACACTGCATCACAATGCAATCTTCCTAAATATGTAATTCATTATTTATTTGGACTCTCAGTTTTTCCCCCTGCTTATTGTAAGTGTGAGCGTGTTGTGTTACTCTTTATTGCAGCAGCATTATGTTCAGCGGCGCACGTGTTATCTCAGTAGAAACAAGTTTAAGAAACTGAGGTAAGATATCAGTAGACATTTTCAAACATATTTTTTGCAGGCTTTAAATTTGTATTCTGAATACATAATTATACTTTGTAGCTTTTGTTTACGTTGAACGTGCATTGTGGTTATTTTCTTAGGATGAATAAATATTAGCTATGCGGCTAACGTTAACTTAGGAAAATAACCACGATGAATAACAGTATAACTCACCAAGTTAACTTTTTTGGTCAAGTTGAATATCTACTTGCAGATCAATACCGGCTAAATATGATGAATATAATGCGGGCTTGTATTAATTCTCCGTGTGTGATTTGTACTTTTTGCAGTGTAGGCCTGAATATGGCCCAGCACATTCCCTCGCTAAATCCGGGATCTCCTCCAATGCTGCTGTACCATCTTCTTATTGTGGATGGGTGAGGTAAACCCAAGTTAAATGTCTCCCTGACATACTTGTAGGCCTTAGCTGAGTAGAACTGCAATGTAAGTGCAAATGACTTTAGGGTTGGGTGGTATTGTGCATGACTAATTTGATCTCTCTTCAGAATTTCTAGTTGAACATCAGGGCAATTTTCAAGCATGAATGCTCCGTTCTCTGTTAACATTTGAGATTCCTTTAGGGTCTTAATGATGTTCTGAAGGTTTGAAATTCGTTTTTTTTTTTTGTCTCCTGTTTTTTTTTTTTTGAAGGTTCTGTCTGTTTTTTTGTGTGTGTTTATTAATTTGTTTTATTGCTTTTAAGCAGCCGTCCAGTGAGAGCCTTTGGGCTGGCAAAGCAATAGCTGTGCTCATCCATTTTGGGGACATCAAGACGAGTGTGAGTTGAGGTATAAGGGGAGTCTTCACTGCAGGCAAACATTGTCTCTGTTTCTCTTAGTGTAGGGGCCTTTCTGTGGGTCTTTTTCTGAAACATACAAGATGTGTGTTTGTCTCTTGTCAGTATTAAAACTTATCCTGACTATCAGCTTACTCTTTTGTACTCTGCAACAGGCATTATTTAAATTAACGTGCAGGGTGCCAAGGACACAACATTCAAAGGCCACCCTCTTAAATTTGCAGTCAACAGGCCAAGCTGGCTTCCCCTACATTTCTGGTAAGAGTTGATACAATTTATTCACTTTGAATACCCTGAATGCATTCAAAACTTAAACAAATAGTTCAACCAGAAATAGAAATGTTAACTTTGTGGTGGCTTGTCAGAATGTTTTGTTAAAGTATATTACTGATGCTACAAGCCAAAAGGAGTAACTTTAAGTAAACCATGACTTACTTAAAGGAATAGTTAATCCAAAACTCAAAATTCTGTCATTTACTCACTCTCAGGTCATTCCAAACCCATATGACTTTTGTTCATCTTCAGAACATGTTCCCTTTACAAAAAGCTTCACTACGATGCTGCGCTGCTAAGCGCTACGGGGAACAACTCTAGCTGTGAACCGAGCTGAAATAGTGTGTGTAACACGTCAATGAACATTGACCGGAATTTATAGCCTCGGCTGATGTAATCATTAGATGCACCTGCGGCCAGGCTATAAATGGATACGTCACCAGGTGTCGTCAGAAACTCTTTTTTTCAGAGTGATTCTGTTTCTGTGTGTTTCACAAACCCTGTCAAAACTTTCTTTCCTCTTTTAGGAGTTAGAATCAGTTAGGCAGTGTGCAGTGAACGTTGTTCTCTTTTCTCTTCTGTCTAGAAAATATTATATATATATATTTCTAAAAAGAAAGAAATAAATAAAAACAAATAATAAAAAAAAGAATGATATATATATATATATATATATATATATATATATATATATATATATATATATATATATATATTCTTCCGTGTTCACATACCCTCGACGTCATTATATTCGACTATCATGGGTGCTGAGGCACAGGGGTATTCAGTGATGCCGCCGGTCGAAGAGACTCTTCAGGGCTATCTCTCGCGGGCTCGGCATCGTCACTTAAAGCCCTCTCTCCCCTCAAAGCCTTGTAGGACAACCTCCACTTTAGTGGGAAGGGCTTATCAAGCAGCAGGTCAGGCTGGTGCTGCTCTGCACACTATGCTGTTTTACAGGCGTACCAGGCTGACCTCCTGGACGACCTGAGTGTGGGTTCTACGCTTGACGAGCAAGCCTCAGACCCGCCTCGGTCCTGACTGAAGGGAGGCTCAAAAGCAAAGCGTGGCGAGTCGTGCTCCTCCTCCCTGGGATTGGGGACAGTCTCGCCGCCCTCGCCAGCCCCCGAAGCAAGACCTCAGGACTATAAATTCTAGTGAGAGAAAACCCTGACGGTCTTGCGCCTAGATTAGGGGGTAGCTCCCCTCGGGATGGGGCACGAGCTTCTCTTCACCCCTCCCGGTACCCCCTCGAAGCCCCTCCATTCCCGCCACCTCTTGGTGTTTTGGGTTGCAGAGGCTTCCGTCAAAATTGGGTGTTTTCGCTGTTCCTGCATTTTATTAAGGACGCGAAACACCCGACAACCCCTCAACAGGAAGTGTTAAAATATAATACCCATCTCAGAGATCCTGGAAACTTCTGCCGGATATATTCTTTTCTGTGGGTCTTATAAGGGCGTCAGGATTTAATTCACTCGCCGCTTTTCCGTGTTTCAACGGCGTGTTCTCACTACCGTGAACCGGATTTCTTTTTATGTAAAAACAAAAAACTCAATGTCCTGGTTAAAGGGGCCATGGTATGTGTTCCCCTTCCAGAGAGAGAGTTAGGTTATTACACTAAATACTTCCCGTTTCCCATGGAGGGTGAGGGGTGGCGTCTGGCTTAGATCTTAAAGCTTGAACTACCCGTGGGTGTTCAAGTCCAAGATGATGCCTGTCAAGACGGTCGTGTCTCAAGCCCTGGCTGGTCACCATCGATCTTATGACGCACTTCTATACTTCATTTAGAAGTTCTGCCACAACATGGAAAGTTCCTGAGGTTCACTTCCAGGGGCGAAGTCTTCCAGGGTCAGGTTCTTTCACTCAGCCTAGCCCTTTTTACCCGCACATTCACAATGCATGATGTAGCGCTGGCTCCTTGCGACTCTGGGGCATCTGCATTCTGAATTATGTAGACGAATGGATGATCCTAGCGCAGTTCCAGGAACTGGCAGTTCAGCACAGGGACATCGTCTTAGGTCATCTGTTTCTCTGGGGTTGAGGCTCAATGCCAAGAAAAGCGTCCTCTCTCCCACTCAGAACACTGTCTATCGGGGCATCGTATGGAGTTCAATCACAATGCAGGCACAACTGTCTCCCGCTAGGATTGAGTCCATTCAGATCACCCTGAGCAAAGTCAGGCTAGGTCAAGGTTGCACTGTTATCAGTATCAACGATTTCCAGGTCTCAGGGCGACCACGTCCACGGTGATTCCTCTGGACCTTCTGCTCATGAGACCGTTTTTGTTGTGGCCAAAAGCCAGGGGATTTCTCCCAAGGGCCAAAACCCCTAGGCTAAAAAGGGTTACGCGCCTCAGGCTTCGTTCCCTTTCTATGTGGTTCAGACCCCGGTTCTCTGCCTTGGGTCCCACTCTAGGTGCGTCTTGTTGTCGCAGTCTGCTAATGACAGACGCCTCCCTGACAGGCGGGGTAGCGGCCTTAAGTGGTCGTCCAGCTTAAGGGGATAAGGTAGTAGTTGCCCAGAGTTCGCCAGCAAGGGTTTTTGCCTCTTACTGATAGCACCGCGCTGGCCGAACATGGCTTGGTTCTCGGAGCTAATCTCTTCCCTCGACGGCTCGCTTTGGGCGATTCCGAAGAGGAAGGATCTTCTATCTCAGGCACAGGGCAATATTTCATCCCTGCCCCGAATTGTGGAATCTTTCATGTTTGGCCCCTAAGGGTACCAACTGAGGGACACAGGGCTTTCTCCTGAGGTTATCGAGCCCTTTTTAAATGCCGGGCTTTTTCCACTTGGAAGAAGTTTGGGTGAGATCTTAGGGCAGAAGAGGACCTCTTTGCCTCTGTGAATAGCGCAACGTCTCCTCTACTTCTCCCTGAAATCACCCAGCCCTTGGGTCTGTACATTAAGACACATACATGACCCAGAATGCGTCTGTATGCATTTCTTTCCCCAGTTTCTCTGCTCCTGGGAGTCTTGGCGATGTTCACCATCAAGGGTCTTGCCTCCTATTAATGGCGCTGCACTGGCCGAACAGGATATGTTTCTCGGAGCTAATTCCTCTCCTCGACGGCTCGCCTTGGGCGATTCCGAACAGGGAGGACCTTCTCATCCTTGGCCCGAATTGTGAAATCTTTCATGTCTGGCCCCTAAGGGTACCAAATGAGGTTCACAGGGTTTTCTCTTGAGATTATCGAGACCATTTCAAGTGCTAGGGCTCCCTCCACTTGGAACTGATCTGGGTAGATTTTACAGAGCAGAAGAGGACCTCTTCGCCTCTGTTGATAGCGCAATGTCTCCTCTACTTCTCCCCGAGTCGCCCAGTCCCCCCCCCTTGGGAGGGGCTGATCGTAGTAACGCATACATAGCATATATGCGCCTGCATGCGTTTCCTTCTACTAAAGTTCTTATTACAGAACCAGCTTACTGCCAGTTTGCTTCAGTTCTGGATTTTCTGTAGAAAGAACTGTCAGCGGGCACTTGCCTCGCCACTGCCAGGTTCTATGTGGCCAATGCGGTTTGCCACGGCTTGGTGGGCGGGGTGAGAGGTCTCCATATGCAGCAAGTTTGTGATGCGGCAGGTTGTCCTCTCTGCACACATTCATTAGATTTTTATAGTTTGGATGTTTTGCCACTCCGGGCTCTTATGCCCTTGAGTCGACATCTCAAGCTCATGTCTGGACAAGTTTGTGATGCGGCAGGCTGGTCCTCTCCGCTCACATTCATCAGTTTTTATGACAAGTTTGTGTTGCGATAGGGTTCTCTTCACACACATTCATCGAACTTTATGGGCTAGATGCTTTGCTACTCCGGACTCTTATGTCCTTGAGTCGACATCTCAGCCCATGCCTAAACAAGTTTGTGATGCGGCAGGTTGTCCTCTCCGCACACATTCATTGGACTTTTTTAGTTTGGATGTTCTGCACTCCGGCACATTCATCGAACTTTATGGGTTAGATGCTTTGCTACTCCGGGCACTTATGCCCTTGAGTCGACATCTCAGCTCATGCCTGAACAAGTTTGTGATGCGGCAGGCTGGTCCTCTCCGCTCACATTCATCAAACTTTATGGGTTAGATGTTTATGCTACTCCGGGCTCTTATGCCCTTGAGTCGACATCTCAAGCTCATGTCTGAGACCTCTCGCGTTTTTGTGAGTACACTGCACAAACGTAGGGGTCTGGACAGCCCCAAGTGCGGCAGCGTGGGTATTGTGTTCCCCGTAGTGCTTAGCAGCGCAGCATCGTAGTGAAGCTTTTTGTAAAGGGAACGTCTCGGGTTACATGTGTAACCCTTGTTCCCTGAAAAAAGCAGAACGAATTGCTGCGCTGCTTTGCCATACTGGGATGTCCCAGGACTGCTCTTCAAAAAGAAGTATCTGACGACACCTGGTGACGTATCCATTTATAGCCTGGCCACAGGTGCATCTAATGATTACATCAGCCGACGCTATAAATTCCGGTCAATGTTCACTGACGTGTTACACTATTTCAGCTCGGTTCACAGCTAGAGTTGTTCCCCGTAGCGCTTAGCAGCGCAGCATCTCGTTCCGCTTTTTTCAGGGAACAAGGGTTACACATGTAACCCGAGACGTTTTTTTCCATGCATAATGAAATTCAACTGTGACCAAATCTTTCAAGCTCCAAAAAGGACATCAATAGTTATCAATCATATATCTTCATTTGTGTTCTGAAGATGAACAAGTCATACGAGTTTGGAACGGCATGAGTGTGAGTAAATTACGAGTTTTGTGTCAACTGTTTTTTTTAAGTAATTCTGTCTGCCTGTTACCTTTTGCAGCTGTGTAGGGAAACTGAAAATTGTTGGCACAGCATCTGGGTGAAGCCTGACTATTTTTCCTGTCCTATCTACACACTCTGCAGTGAAGTGATCAGAGCAGAGGCAGGAGTAGGCAGATGGCCTGAAGTTTTGCCTCCTAAGATTCACAAGCCATTCTCTCCACCTGACTGGGTCTTTTGGAAATCTAAACCCAATAGTTGAACACAATAAATATAAAGTTAGATTGTTTGTTTATCTATACATAAACAACAATTAACATGATTTGACAAAAGGGTTGTGAGATTAAGTTAAACATCAGCTAAAATTCACTGGAAAAGGAAAAATTATGTTTAACAGAGGGATTTGTCCCAACCTAACTTTGAATTTATATTGTATTCAGTTTAATAGTCAATATTTGTGTGTACTTTGCTATTGGTCAAATATATGTACGATTCCCTTGTGTGCATATGTCAATAAACCTCTTTCTGATTATGATTTAATAGATCAGGATGGTTGAACTAAAGATTTATTGATTAACCAAATATTAAATGCTCACAAGCTGGTATGTACATATTCCAGAATTGAATGAAAATGCATGGGATAATTTTATTAAGGTAAATTCATGTGTATTATATATACATACTGCATATGAACTTGTGTGTATACAATACTACATTTTTATATTTGGTTCTTCTGGATTTATTCTGAGGAGGTACTGTGTAGTTAAAATATCAACACAAAGATAGTCGTTTTTATTAACAATCACTGATCTAAGTGATTATAACTATGAAAGCAGAGAATCGTTGCTTCCTGTAACAACCTGCAGATGTCGCAATTTGATACTTCTGCTTTAAAAGGGGTAATTTTTACACTTTGTTGTTGTATTTTTACTGTTGATTATTGAAGATTATGATCGTTATACCCTCTCTACATGGGGATAATGACTCATTTGTGGTTAATATGTACATAGTCTTTATAAATTACAACCTGTGGGCACTTCTGCCACATCCATTAGTGAATGTTGTTTGGCAGTTAAACGCAGCACATCGGGTCATCTTCAGAGTTTTCGTCCATTGGTCGCTGATGCCCTCTGTTGGTAGGGAATAGTAAGATGGCCGCCAGAGCACTTCCGGTAGCTTCACCTACTGCTGGCAGTTTAGAATTCTATGAGCGATCCAGTTCCCCGTCTGTCGCTCTCTCCACGTTGTGTCGGAGAAGCGACACTAGGGGTCTCTCTTGAGCGCCGAATATGCCTCTGATCCATTGAAAAAAGGCCAATGAGAAGTTGGCAGTCAGTATTTGCATACCCCGCCCCCGGACACACGGGTATAAAAGCGAGGCATATACTAGAGTTCATTCAGAAATTTTCTTCGGAGCCGATGGTTGTGAATGCTGTTCGCAGTGAAACACACCCGTTCCTGTATTCCTCTGACGCTACTGCATGCTGTTGGATTGAGGGCACATTACAGCGGCGATTCTTCTCCTTGCACGGCAGTGCATATTGCCCCTGGTCGCTTCGACAGCGCAGTATAAAAAACTCAGACGAGTTTTAAAATAGTGATTTTCTTTAAAAGAGTGATTTTCTTTAAAAGAGTAATTTTCTCTAAAAGAGTAAATACACAGCGCCGTTGAACGTCCTTTTCAGGGTGCGTCTTTGTAAAGATGCCCTTCCGCCCCTGTGTAGTTCCTGGATGCGGTAGAGTGCTCTACGCTTCAGACGGCCACAGGCGTTGTCTCGTGTGTCTGGGCAGCGATCACACCAAGGCTGCATTTGTGGATGGTTCATGTTCTCACTGCGAGAACATGACCATGACAACATTGCGGTCGCGGCTCGCTTACAACCGTAAGCAAGCCACTCCAGCCGCACCTCGCATTGCTCCTTCTTCCCACGGGATTGAGGACGGTGCAAGTGGCGCTGGAAGCGATTCGGGGATGGCAGCGGGTGCGGCTCCATCGGGTACAACCCGTCCCCCGGCACGCTCTTTGACTCCCGTCCGTGCTCGAGGCAACAGCAGCTCGCCTCACAGCCAGCTTGCCTATTCTCTAGAGCTAGAGGTGGATGAGCTTGCCGCTGCATCGGAGAGCGCAGTGTCTGACGCGGATGACTCCTTGGGCTGCCGCCTCCAGGCCAGCACGCCCAAGCCGAGGCTGACGCTCAGATGTCCGACATGCTTTTCCAGGCCGCCGCCAGCGTGGGCTTGGACTGGAATCCTTGGGGTTGGATGACTGGTTCCTGGGGTCCTGACGCCGCTCACAGCCGCTCCCCCCGGTCCCATTTTTCCCGGAAGTGCACGATGAGCTGACGTCGCTGTGGAGGGCACCGTTCACCATGCGACATCACAAAGCCACATGCTCATCCGCTCTCGCTACTCTCGACGGCGGAGCGGCCCACAGGTACACGACGATCCCCCCGGTGGATAGGGCTGTTGCGCTACAGCTATGCCCCGGAAACCCTACCACCTGGCGCAGTCGCCCTGTACTCCCTTCCAAGGCCTGTAGGACAACATCCTCACTGACAGCGAAGGACTACAGCACCGCCGGAACTGCCGCTTCCGCCCTGCACGCCATGGCCCTCCTGCAAGTCCACCAGGCCAAAGCGCTCAAAGAACTGCACGTGGGTAGCCCTGATCCCGATGTGCTGCAGGAACTGCGCTCAGCGACCGACATCGCCCTCAGAGCCACGAAGGTCACAGCGTAGTCACTCGGGCAGGCGATGGCCACCCTCGTGGTCCAGGAACGACACCTATGGCTGAACCTGGTCGAGATGCGTGAGACCGACAAGCTTCGCTTTCTCGACGCCCCAGTCTCCCAGTTTGGTCTCTTCGGCAACACCGTCAAGGACTTCACCCAGCAATTCTCCGCGGTGAAGAAACAGACGGAGGCGATATCACATATCCTGCCCCGCCGCAAACCTGCCGCCCCGGGCCCTGCCCCGTCTGCTCGCCGAGGGCGTCCCCCTGCGAGGAAACGACAAGCTGCTCCGCCTCAACCTGGGCCCAGCTCTCAGCCCACGCGTCGAGTGCTCCGCAGGAAGCAGACGTCCCCCGTCTCACGGACCCCCTTGAGGACACGGAAGGCTCCCAGGCACTCCTGAGACGGACGACCCAGAGCCCAAGACGTTAGCTCCGGAGATGTTAAGACCACTCCGTCCCCCGGTGGAGGGCCGGGAGGAGAATTTTCCTTTAACTTTTCTTTTGCCGCTCCCCTTAACCGGGGCAGCGGTACCCAAATTCTCAATAAAAGAGCTATTTCCTTTTCCTCTGGGTTATCTGGCCCGCAAATGCCGTTCTCATGATCTCAACAGTCCCGGCACACTGGACGTGGCTCCAGACCCGCCTTCAGCCCCACAACTGTTCCCCGGCCGGCCGGTTCTGACGAGTCCAGAGGACGCCACTACAGGACCTCCTTCTCAGTCACCAACCCGCCCCCTGCCGGATGTCCGGAGCAAGGTAAGTGCTTTGAGTCTTTTCTCAGCACCAGAGCCTCGGGATGCGTCCGTGCCTCCCGATGGCGTACTACCTGCTCCACTCCGCTGCAAAGCCCCGCCGGGTACGTCAAAAATAACCATCCCTTTGGTGCCCCTAGCACGGAGATTGGATGCATGGCTTTCACTTCCCAACCCGTCTCACTGGCTGGCCCGGACCATCCGACTCGGTTACGCAATTCAGTTTGCCAGGCCCCCGCACCCCTTCACGGGCGTCCGCTTTACCGCAGTGCACGACCAACATGCCAAATTCCTCGCTACTCTCTTACTCAAAGACGTGATAGAGCCTGTCCCTCCAACCGAAATGAAGAAGGGTTTCTACAGCCCTTACTTCATTGTACCCAAGAAAGGCGGCGGCTTACGACCAATCTTGTACCTGCGAGTTTTCAATCGAGCGCTGCTCAAACTCCCGTTCAAAATATCTTGACAAGCGTCCAGCACCTAGATTGGTTTGCAGCGGTAGACCTGAAGGACGCGTACTTCCATGTCTCAATTTTGCCGCGACATCGACCCTTTCTACGGTTCGTGTTCGACGGCCAGGCGTTTCAGTACAAAGTCCTCCCCTTCGGCATGTCTCTGTCCCCTCGCGTCTTCACGAAAGTCGCAGAGGCAGCTCTTGCCCCGCTCCGAGAAGCCGGCATCCGCATACTCAATTACCTTGACGACTGCCACATACTAGCCCACTCCCGAGAGTTACTATGCGCTCACAGGTGCTCAAGCACCTCAGCCACTTGGGGCTTCAGGTCAACCGAGAAAAGAGCAAGCTCACCCCGGTCCAGAGCATCTCCTTTCTCGGCATGGAGTTAGACTCAGTCTCAATGTCCGCACGTCTCACCAACGAGCGTGCACAGTCGGTGCTGAAATGCCTCGTCAAATTCAGGCCAGGCACTACGGTCCCTCTAAAACTCTTCCAGAGGCTCCTGGGGCATATAGCATCCTCCGCCACAACCACGCTGCTGGGGTTGATGCATATGAGACCGATTCAGCACTGGCTTCAGACTCGAGTCCTGAGATGAGCATGGCGCCACGGCACGCACCATGTGACAATCACCCCTGCCTGCCAAATAAATACTAAAACCCTGGACAGACCTCTGCTTTCTACGGGCAGGAGTGCCCCTGCAGCAGGTGTCCCGACGCGTCCTGGTCACTACCAGAACGATTGGGTTGGGGTGCCGTGTGCAAAGGGCACGCAGCCGCTGGCAGTTGGAGAGGGGCCCTGCTGCGTTGGCATATCAATTGCCTAGATAGTTGACTTTCTTCTTTGCCCTGCGGCGGTTTTTCCCGTTAATTCGAGACAAACACGTCCTAATCAGGTCAGACAGCACCACTGCGGTAGCGTACATAAATCGCCAAGGCGGTGTACGCTCTCGCCACATGTCACGACTCGCCCGTCAACTCAGGTCGCTGCGTGCCACTCACATTCCCGGCAAGCTCAATGTGGTAGCGGACGCACTGTCACGACAAAGCTTACCCAGTGGAGAGTGGAGGCTCCACTCCCAGTCGGTCCAGCTGATTTGGGAACGGTTCGGCAGAGCCCAGGTAGACCTGCTTGCCTCCCGAGAGACCTCCCACTGCCCGCTCTGGTACGGCCGATCAGAGGCTCCCCTTGGGACAGATGCGCTGGCGCACAGCTGGCCCGCGGGGCTACGCAAGTATGCATTTCCCGCAGTGAGCCTTCTTGCACAGGTGCTGTGCAAGGTCAGGGAGGACAAGGAACAAGTCACATTAGTGGCTCCCGACTGGCCCAACCGGGCCTGGTTCTCGGACCTCGTGCTCCTCGCGACAGCCCCTCCCTGGCGAATCCCCCTGAGGAAGGAACTTCTTTCTCAGGGGCAGGGCACGCTCTGGCATCCGCATCCAGACCTTTGGAAACTCCACGTCTGGTCCCTGGATGGAACGCGGAAGATCTAGCTGGTCTACCACCTACCGTCGTAGACACGATCTACCAAGCCAGAGCCCCTTCTACCAGGCAGCTTTATACCCAGAAGTGGCGCTTGTTCGCAGATTGGTGTTCTTCCAGGGCGGAAGACCCACAGAGGTGCGCAGTTAGGTCGGTGCTCTTATTCCTGCAAGAGAGGCTGGAGGGGAGGCTGTCCCCTTCCACCCTAAAGGTGTATGTCGCTGCTATCGCGGCCACCACAACGCAGTAGACGGCAAGTCCCTTGGTAAGCATGACTTAATCATCAGGTTCCTAAGAGGCGCCCGGAGGTTAAATCCCTCCCGGCCAAGCCTGTTCCCCTCCTGGGACCTCTCGGTAGTCCTCGCGGGCCTCCAGAGACCTCCCTTCGAGCTGCTAGAATCAGTTGGACTCAGGGCCCTCTCTCTTAAGACTGCCCTGCTGATCGCGCTCACCTCCATCAAGAGGGTCGGGGGCATTCTCTGTCAGCGACACTTGCCTGGAGTTCAGTCCGGCAGACACTCATGTGATCCTCAGACCGCGACCGGGCTATGTGCCCAAGGTTCCTACCACGCCCTTCAGAGACCAGGTAGTGAACCTGCAAGTGCTGCCCCGTGAGGAGGCAGACCCAGCCCCTTCGTTGCTGTGTCCGGTACGTGCTTTGCATACCTACCTGGACCACACGCAGAGCTTTAGACGCTCTGAGCAGCTCTTTGTATGCTTTGGGGGACAGCGGAAAGGAAACGCTGTCTCCAAACAGAGGCTTTCCCACTGGGTTGTAGATGCCATTTCATTGGCTTATCACACCCAGGCCGTGCCCCCCCCTTGCGGGTCCGAGCTCACTCGACAAGGAGTGTTGCGTCCTCGTGGGCACTGGCCAAGGGTACCTCCCTGGCAGACATTTGTAGAGCAGCGGGTTGGGCGACACCCAACACCTTTGCGAGATACTACAATCTCAGGGTTGAGTCAGTTTCATCCCGTGTTTTCTCAGGTGCGAGCCAGTAGAATTCGGTAACACGCTGATGGGCTGGCGGGTGAATCGCTTGCATATACGCCCTTTCCCTCGCTTGAGGTAAAACAGTGCGTTTTTTTCCCAGGAGACTCCACTCAACGCGAATCCCTGGTCGATTCCTCCCTAGCCCTCATGGGTCCGCAGTTCGGTGGAGGAACTTGCCGACCCAATCCACTGCGGGTACTCAGATCTACCCTGTACTGGAATAGGTGCTCCACAGAGTAGGGACTCCTACTCGGACTCCCCCTGTGTGTATTTTCCGCGATACGATCCCCTTACGAGCAGACCCGCGTTTTCCTTGGGTAAGTTTTGGCTGCCCCCGGTCGCCGTGTGTAGCAACTCCACCCTCGCTGAGGCTGGATCTGCCACCGCGCCACTTCCACGTGTCGCCTAAAAACACATGTGATGTATTCACCACCGTACCTCCCCAGTTGGGCAGGGGTGGTCTCTGCAGGGTCTTTTCCCCCCTGGAAGAATATGAATTGGATAAGACCCCCTTCCCTCAGTGCGTGTAAGGGCCCCGGCTGTCTATTGCTCTATGCGAGAGACATAGAGAGAAAAGAGGCCCAGCCAGGCTTGGCCCGTTCCCAGGTTGGCAAGCGTCGCCTTGTTCCCCTGCCTAGGGTAACCATAAGGATTCCGACAACTTTTCTGGGGCATTGGGGAAGGGTACGTGCAGTCTGACACAGCTGGTCGTATGGCACGTAACAAATACCTGCCCGCTCCTGTGTCAGCAGAACACGTACACGGCCGGAGCCGGAAATGGTTCTGGCCACGTTGCTGAGCCAAACCGCTGTAGTGGCCAGAACCATTTACGGCTCCTCAGAAAAATCCTGAATGAACTCTAGTATTTGCCTCGCCTTTATACCCGTATGTCCGGGGGCGGGGTATGCAAATACTGACTGCCAACTTCTCATTGGCCTTTTTTCAATGGATCAGAGGCATATTCGGCGCTCAAGAGAGACCCCTAGTGTCGCTTCTCTGACACAACATCTCGTTCCCTCCATCAGGGAACGGAGGTTACATCCGTAACCTAGACGTTATATATATAGATCAGTGAATAAAATGCATAGTAATATAACATGATGACATTAAAAGCAAACTACAATGTCATAGTGCCATCAGTATCATCAGTATTTTAAAGGCACTTTAGATCCTCTCAAAAATTATCTTTCTGTAATTTACTCTTGTAAAGTACATTTGGCATAATTTATTTCCAATATTGTCTTCTTTCACTCATACTGTATGCTTAAGCAAAAATTCTTTATAAAGCAAGGAGCATATTTGTTTTTCAAAACTAAGAAAGAATTTGTAAAACTAAAGTCTTTTTATATTCTTAAAATGTAACCACCATATACTGAATTTTCATTTTGATTTACAGCACAACAATACATCAATCAGTAATATATAAAAAGTACCAAACTGAGCTTTTAACTGTGAGAAGATATTGCATTTAAAATGGCTATGGTTATTATGCTCAGTTGAGATGAAACAGCTATTGATGCTATTTCCAAATTCTTCTGTGCAAACTTGTTACAAATTATAATCGTGGTACAATATTATCAGAAAAACATTAGATTATATAGAAAAAATTTTTTGCCTGTTTAAAAAGCTAGTAATATAAACTATTTTAATTTAACAAGGCTTTGTGACATGTTCAAATGAATGCAGAATGAATATAAAAAATAACAATGCTTATGTGACATCTGTTATAAAAAGTCAGTTCAAAAGGGTTGTGTAATGAATGAGGCAGCGAAGGCAGACGAAGGTTGAGGATCCAAACGCAGTTATCTTTATTGACTAGTAGACAGGCAAAACACAAAGGAAAGCCCACAATGGGGAAACAAAACATAAACTAGAAAACTCGGGCAGGAGGGTACATACCAGGCTAACAACATACAACGATAGACAGCGACTGAACAAAAAGACAGGGTTTAAATACATATACATAGGACAAAGGGGCCAATGAACAAACAGAACTCAAAACAAGATAACAAGGTGAATAATCAGAAACCAATGGTAAACTAATGAGGACAGGTGAAAACAATGACAGAGAACACGAACGCTAACAGGGAGACTGTGGAGCTAAACAAGGGACAAAAGTGAAAACTACGGAATACAAAAGGGACAAAAAGGGGCAACAGTAAAACAAGACAAGGTATATGTAACAGAGCCCCCCCTCAAAGGATCGGATCCCAGATGATCCTAAAGAAAAAAAAAACCAAAGACAAAAAACCCACAGAAAACAAAAATGAGGGCACCAGGAGCAGACCCCAGGGGGGGTACAAGAACAAGAAGGCAGTCCAAGGGGCACAGAGGGCAGGCAGGAAGTCCAAGGGGGCAATGAGGGGCAGACAGGCAGTCCAAGGGGGCAACGAGGGGCAATGAGACGGTCCACAAGGGCACAAAGGGCAGGCAGGAAGTCCAGGGGGGGCACAATGGGCAGGCGGGAAGTCCAAGGGGGCACAGAGGGCAGGCAGGAGGTCCAAGGGGGCACAGAGGGCAGGCAGGGAGTCCAGGGGGCACACAGGGCAGGCAGGAAGTCCTGGGGGACACAAAGGGCAAGGACAGGTTTGGGGGACCTGGGAAGAGGCCACAGGACAGGGACCGGGTCAGGAGGCCTGGGAGGAGGCCACAGGTCAGGAACAGGGTCAGGGGCCCTGGGAGGAGGCCACCGGACAGGGGCAGGTCCCGGAGGCGGAGCTGAGAGGGGCTCTGGGGACGAAGCTGAGGGAGGCTCTGGAAGCTCAGGAGGCGGAGCTGAGGGAGGCTCTGGAAGCTCAGGAGGCGGAGCTGAGGGAGGCTCAGGAGGCGAAGCCGTAGGAGGCTTGGGAGGCTCTGGTGGCGGAGCCGAGGGAGGCTCAGGAGACGGAGCTGAGGAAGGCTCAGGAGGGGGAGCCGAGGAAGGCCTAGGAGGGGGAGCCGAGAATGGCTCAGGAGGTGGAACCGAGGGCGGTGGCGGTGGCTGAGAGTATTATCAACAGAAAACCACACCAACTGGACTGAGACAACTGCGCCAAACAATACCATCCGACGTGTCAAGAGAAGCGCATTTATGTTCATGGAGCCAACACGTGGCCTGGAAGGAGAAATCATCACGATTCAGGAAGAAACAAATGTGACTTTCAACTGCAACCCGTTTCAAAAGAACTGTCCGAACTGTGAGGGACGCAGCGAAGAGTATGCACCTTTCTATGTCTGCAGAGATCCATGCAAGTGGGGCAACGTGAAAGCGTACTACTATGACTGCAAGAAGGGAAAAAAAAGAAATGTTGAAATTTTTCCTGGGGTTTTACCAAAGCACTATGCAGCAAATGTGTGGTGGTCACTGTTCTTAGGGGTGGGTACAACGGTAACAATTAATAAGATAAATGGGCTAGCATGCAATAGCAATAGCTAATAGCACAGAAAATGCTTTGACAATGATAAATTATGAAATGAAACAGTTAAGAGATGTGGTCATTCAAAACAGGTTGGTTCTTGATATGTTAACTGCAGAGAAAGGGGGAGTTTGCAAAATGTTGGGAATGTCTTGTTGTTTCAATATTCCAGATTACAGTGACAACATCACGAATGTAATTGAACACATGAGAAAAGCCGTACAGGAGCCAGAACATGTTGAGAGTACATGGTTTACTTGGTTTATGAATCTCTGGGGAGGATGGGGGTATTGGCTGATTCAAACTGCGTTACCAATTGCGGTGATAGGACTGTTGATATTGTTATGTTTACCATGCATCATAACGTGTGTTTCCAGCTCAGTACAGAGACTGGTTAAAGCAGGGGTGTCTGTTCAAATGGTAAAAATGACAGTATATCCAGAGGACGATGAACACAAATATGATGATACAAGTAGCGAGAGCTACTGTGAAATGTGTTAAAATGAGGTATGTCTTCCCTTTCTGAGAATGTTTTGATATGTAAAGAGGGTTATAAGCAGCAGTCATCCGTGTTACGAGATGACTTACAAGGAGAGGGTTTGAAATGAGGGATTTTATTATACTTTTATTCTTTGTATTTTTATAGCCTGCTGACATAACCAAGAGATGTCACATAACCAAAATGTCAAATTGATGTGTTTTTCCTACTTAATCTGTACACTATTTCTTGTTTATACTGAGGTGACTGAGGATCTGATTTTATGTCAGAAGTGCAGTAACAGTGTTTACTCATTTAGCTCGGCTTCAGATAAAGTCTTTACTTGCTTGCTAATACTTAAGGGACTATCCCTACCAAAAAAAAAAAAAAAGCAGCCTAAGCTTTTTTACTTTTCCCAAATGTTATTTCACAAATGTTTAAGAGAGTGATCATTTATGCGAAAATCAGAGAAGAAGAGTGTAAGTGTAATGATATTACTTAAAATTTGTCTTATTGTTTATTATTGTGATTGAGTAATCTGAATGATAAAAAGTGGGGAATTGTTGTAGAAATTTTCATTGATCAGTGATAGTCATTGCAAGGGAATGCCCCTGTGTCTGAGGAATGCAGAGGGGGAGGATCTGCTTCTGTTAGAGACCTTGGATAAAGAGGTATAAAATACAAGTCAGCCCTTCCGTTCTCGTCATGGCACAGATTAACTCCTGTGTAATGACTGGGTCCTTCTTGCAAGAATAAATTCTTTTAAAAGACTGTTTGATTCAGAGTGTCTCTTACGCAATGATAATGGTTGGTTAAGAATTGTTTTGCCACAACACCTACAATATGAGATGCAATAGGGCTACCAATGAGATTCAAACCTATATCCTACTGAAATGCTGAAATCCAGTGGAGTTGTAGCTAGCTAATCTGCACTGACAATTAAGCTAAATATTATATGGATAACTATATGGATGTGTTATAATTATATGGATGTGTTGTGAAGTGATGGATATTATCCTTTTAATAAGCATGGCCCAAACATAGCCTATTGTTGAATGATATTATGGTCAGTTATTGCCAGTATAATAATAATAATAATAATAATGTTTTATTATTATTATTATTATGATAAATTCAACAGAGGAGACAGGAGAGAGAAGTCAGGCAGTTGAGGAGGAGAAAGAGTTAGAAGGAGAAAAGAGGGAAATAATAGGTGAAGGGCCCCCCAAGACAGTCAAGATGTAACACTGTGTCAGAAGGTTCAACCTTTGCAGCCAATGACCCTGCAATATATAAATGCAGAAGCCACTACTCTGATAAGGAAAGGCAGAGCATACTTCAAAACAAATAGAGCAGGGACCAGTATATATATCCCCAAAAGCAATTTGGGAAAAGGTTGTTGAGGTATAGTGCAGAGTGGGAAACTAAATACTCCTGGCTACGGTACTCTCCATCTGAGAATGCAGCATATTGTTCTGTGTGAATACTGTTCAACAGTCAGAAAGTATTTTTGACCTCGGTATTTGAAAAATCCTGGTTACGGCCTTGCACATTAACCCGTGCCATGAACAGTTATCATACCAAATTCGCTATATATATTGGAATTGGCACTTTAATTTGTTTGTGCTCTGTGGAACGCGCTGACATTCATATGCATCGATTAAACTGTTTTCATTAGAGTTGACCCAGATCACCAATCACTGGTATTGGTTGCAATGGCGACGAAAGTTCAGAGGAAGTCCTAAAGAGACCCTTCTGGGACAATTTACCGAGCATGCGCAACCTGCCTACACCATATTGTACAGTAGAGTGTTACCACGTAGAGGTAAGCAGCAGTTTATATACGCTTACTCTGGCAGTGTGATTGGTTGGATTATATGAACTTGCTCCTCTCAAACTTTGTTAATGAAACTCCATTTGAAGAGCAATCTGATTTATCAAGATGCATATAGTGACTACTGTATGTGTAAATAAGCCATATAATAAAACAAATAAGCCCTGTTGTTTACACTGTGTACAAACATCACAAATAGAGCCTTATTTGCTCTATCCACAGAGTGAAATGTGTTATTAGTCACATCATAGCCCTCTGTGTTATGTAAAACACCTGGTTCTGTATTCCACACCTTTTCATTTGTATGTTTTTTTAAGATATCAACTGTCACCACCTATGCACATATGACCTACTATTCTTCAAGAGCCCTTTTGTCTTTTCTCTCACCTTTCTTTTATCTTGTTTGCCATTGTTCTCGCACCCTCGGCATGTGTTGTTGGAGTCAGTCACCTCTGTGACCTGCCTCACCCGCTCTCCATGCCACTCTCAGATTCCTTGGGGACTGACTCCATGCTCTGTGTCCCAGGATCTCTCTGAAAGCTAGAGCTTTTGAGGGTACCATCCTCCACAGGCCCTGAGGGCAAAAAAAAAATTGATGAATGATCGAATGATTGCAGAACATTTTAATGGCTTTTGGAGTCTGGCACTAAACCTAGGTCTTAGCTTGTATTTGTGGTTCCTCAGATATTAAAATAAAAATGCACCTGGACTGTGCTCAGACAGATAAAGGTATAATTACTGGAGAAGTGTTACTTTTCACAGCTGCAGAGGGTTGTTTACCATGTACTAGTCAAATGACAACATTCCAAAAAAGTGCATGCCCACCTAGCTGTAGTCTAGACTTTTTTATACATTTTAAAATTGTTATTTGTTATCTTAAAGAGCTACTTTCATCATATCATTTTTATAAGTTAGTTATTAAGTCATAAGTTATTTATTTTTTTTGGCTTGTTTCCAGTAAACATATCTTAACATCCTTTAAACATGAAAAAAATTACTTTAGAAATGCATAATGACCAGAAATGCATTAAGACTTGTTTTCAGACGTATATATAATTAAACTTCTCTCTCTCTATATATATATCTTGAATATAACCAATTAATTTATGTTTCAACATGAAGCACATTCGGTTACAGCTAGAAATTTGTTTTAATTTGTGTTTTGCTGTTCAGACTTCTCGAACATATTTGGCTGGTATTTGGTTTGCAATGAGCCATGAGGTAAAATAAAAAAACACATGACAGCTTTAGTGCAGCATTGTTTAAAAGCACTAAACTGCAGTGGAAATGCAAGCTCAGAAAAGTAAAGCGAGTAGAGTTGAGGCGAGTCGAACAGTAACGTGCAGTGGAAAAGTGCCAAAAGGTTAGGACAGGAAAAAGGCCACAGAGAATGTGTGACAAGTTAATTATTTTCACCTTAGATTTATCCTCTTACACTAAAATCTTGGAGAGTCTTCTGGATTCAAAACAGATTCTGCTTCTGAACGGAAATGGCTGCATAACTGTTCACGACACACTGTAAAAGCAAATAGTATACCGTACTATAAAAATCATAGTAACTTTAATTGATTTTAACCAAAATGTTTTGTTTACTATAGATTTTCAACAGTTGTTAAATATTAGAACAAATAGCTGGAAGAACTAACAGAATTTAAGTAAAATTACTGTAAGTCTAGGCAGACTTTGTCTCATATCAGAGGATTATTAGGGGAAGAAATCTGCCTGTACATGTCAGCGCCTCCTCCGTCAGCCTGGTGATGCACTCAGTCCATAATGGAGTGGTCAGCTGTCAGGAAAGCTAAACAATGAAACTTATCTATATTGTATTAATCTTAATCTATATTGTATTCTAAAGTTTAGCATTTTTATTTAGATGGTAATGATAATGAATGCTAATCTGTGCTCTTTTCCCTCTCTCTCTCTCTCTCTCTCTCTCTCTCTGCCTCCCAGCACCAACGGTGAGACAAACTTTACCTCAGGTACAAGTCCAGATGCCCAGCGCTACTGTCTGATGGAAGCTGAAGAGCAAAATCTCACATAATTCCAGTGGAAAACATCAAATTAACTAAGACATTCATTTAAGCAAAATGTTTGTAGAGAAATAAGAAAAATGTGGTTGCTATTGAAATTATGCAATAACATTTCACTTTGGGCTTGTTCACTTCGCCTTAAAATCTCATTCACATGACGCGTTCTTGTGCCCAAAACTGCAAGACAGAGCACAACGGAATAGTGCATGCAAGGGTCTCGAGACACATTCTTGCATTCCGTTTGCGTTATTTTTTTAAGCGTTGGTCTATTGCATCGATCTTTTGTCATTGCGTTGCATCTTGTTACTTTTTCTCGTGCCTTGTGTGTTCCGTTTTTAAGACGGTGTGTCAAATTGAGAGCAGTTCAACTTTTTAAAATGTGTCTTGAGACCTGTGTGTTGAATATTCCATTATTCCGTCTTGCTGTTTTGGGCAAAACAATACATTATGTGGAGTGGTGGTGGTGTAGTGGGCTAAAGCACATAACTGTTAATCAGAAGGTCACTGGTTCGATCTCCACAGCGACCACCATTGTGTCCTTGAGCAAGGCACTTAACTCCAGGTTGCTCCAGGGGATTGTCCCTGCAATAAGTGCACTGTAAGTCGCTTTGCATTAAAGCTTCTGCCAAATGTATAAATATAAATATTATATGACTGGCCATACAGTTAAAGGTGATATAGGAAAGTATTGGGTGAGATGACTTTGTTCAGGACTTTACCATCAACACTAATCAAATATTATTTCCTTTCAGTGTTCACTTGATTCTGGTGGCTCTGCGCTGACTGACGACAACTACTCCTTCAATCTGTCACAAATTTTTATGCTTTAGTTCCTCTATTTTCACCATACTCCTTTTGTTTGGAGGAGGGGGTTAATCTGGTGTTTTATTATTAAGTTGGCTTGTGAGAGCCAACTTACTGAAATCCTACTTAAACTTATTATTAGTGGTGCTTGCAAAGCATCACTATTGTAATCTCACATACTTATTTTTATTAGTGGTGCTTGCAAAGCATCACTATTGTAATCTCACATACTTATTTTTATTAGTGGTGCTTGCCAAAAGCAAGGCATCACTATTGTTATTCGCCATACTTATTATTAGTGGTGCTTGCAAAGCATCACTATTGTAATCTCACATACTTATTAGTGGTGCTTGCAAAGCATCACTATTGTAATCTCACATACATATTTTTATTAGTGGTGCTTGCAAAGCATCACTATTGTAATCTCACATACTTATTTTTATTAGTGGTGCTTGCAAAGCATCACTATTGTAATCTCACATACTTATTTTTAGTAGTGGTGCTTGCAAAGCATCACTATTGTAATCTCACATACTTATTAGTGGTGCTTGCAAAGCATCACTATTGTAATCTCACATATTTATTATTAGTGGTGCTTGCAAAGCATCACTATTGTAATCTCACATACTTATTATTAGTGGTGCTTGCAAAGCATCACTATTGTAATCTCACATACTTATTAGTGGTGCTTGCAAAGCATCACTATTGTAATCTCACATACTTATTATTAGTGGTGCTTGCAAAACATCACTATTGTAATCTCACATACTTATTATTAGTGGTGCTTGCAAAGCATCACTATTGTAATCTCACATACTTATTAGTGGTGCTTGCAAAGCATCACTATTGTAATCTCACATACTTATTAGTGGTGCTTGCAAAGCATCACTATTGTAATCTCACATACTTATTTTTATTTTAATTTTTATTTTTATATCTCCGTACAAAACTTCGGCACCTAATTCGTCCCGCACCGTTTGGCGTAGACCCACGAATGAGGTGTCAAATCGAACGACCTATTGAGGACACGTGTGCTATGACTTTTATAAGCGTATCGTGGTACGGTGTTTGCCCCAGGGGCAAAAAAGCGGCCGAAAAATCCCATAGACTTAACATTGCGACAAACTTTGACGCGTCACAGCTCCGATCGAGGACTTCGCAGAAACGTGTGATTTGCCACATTTGAAGAGGCTGGCAGGCTCTGTAAGAGCATACCTCAATATGGGGTAAAAGTTGCACCCCTGGGGGGCAGGAGCTGCCCAAAAATGCCCCAATTGACTTACAATGGTGTAGGACGGCCCATGAAATGAAATGGCATAGGGATATTGTATTGAACATAGCTCTGGATCACAGTGTCATAGAGACGAAGGGCCGGGCTCATTTTACTCAGACGACCAATCAGTCTCTCAGGATCATTGTTAAGCTATCAAGCCACGCCCTAGCAACCATTTAGAGCACCTTAACAACAAGTCCCATAGACTTCTATTGAAACAGATCAAAGGGATATCTCCGGATAGAAGTGTCATAGAAACACAAGGGTGGGCTCGTTTCACTCGGGACAGCAAACAGCCAATCATGAATCACCTCAACACTTCCTAGCCCCTCCCTAGCAACCATTGTCGAGCACCTTAGCAACCAAAATCCATAGAGGGATATCTTCCATTCTGAATGTCACAGAGGCATGGGAGTTGGTTTTTGTCATTCATACTGACAAGCAGCCTTTGGAGATTCATGATTGGCAGCTGCCAAGCCACTCCCTAGCAACTAAACAGAGTACCCTAGCAACCGAGTAACAAATCACATATTTCTGCACCAGAAAATCGTACAGACTACTGGGTTGATTTATTTCAACCAGGATGGCAAGGAGACTTCATTAGTATCACTATGGTAACTGCCTAGCAACCAGATGGGGTTACCCTAGCAACCGAGCAACAAATCACATATCTCTGCACCAGAACACACTACAGACTTCCGGGTTGACTTATTTCACTCAGGATGGAAAGAAGCCATGTATTGTATTACCTTGGTAACTGCATAGCAACCGCATGGGCTTACCCTAGCAACCGAGTAACAAATCACATATTTCTGCACCAGAAAATCGTACAGACTTCTGGGTTGATTTATTTATGAACATAATTTTTGTTCTTTTCAAGTTACAACATGCTGTTTGACGAGTTTTGCCACGGCAAGCACCACTCACATTTTCTTCAGGAAATGTACCTATCTAGTTATTTTTATTTTTCTTATTTTTATTATATCTCCGTACAAAACTTCGGCACCTAACTCGTCCCGCACCGTTTGGCGTAGACCCACGAATGAGGTGTCAAATCGAACGGCCTATTGAGGACACGTGTGCTATGACTTTTTTAAGCGATCGGGGGTACGATATTTGCCCCAGGGACAAAAAAGCGGCCGAAAAATCCCATAGACTTAAAATTGCGACAAACTTTGACGCATCACAGCTCCGAGCGAGGATTTCGCAGAAACGTGTCATTTGCTACATTTGAAGAGGCTGGCAGGCTCTGTAAGAGCATGCCTCAATATGGGGTAAAAGTTGCACCCCTGGGGGGCAGGAGCTGCCCAAAGTTGCCCCCATTGACTTACAATGGTGTAGGACGGACCATGAAATAGGGATTTTGTATTGAACATAGCTCTTGATCACAGTGTCATAGAGACAAGGCGGCGGGCTCATTTTACTCAGACGACCAATCAGTCTCTCGGGATCATTGTGAAGCTATCAAGCCACGCCCTAACAACAATTTATAGCACCTTAGCAACAAGTCCCATAGACTTCTAATGAAAGACATCAAAGGGATATCTCCGGATAGAAGTGTCATACAAACACAAGGGTGGTCTCGTTTGACTCGGGGCAGCAAACAGCCAATCATGAATCACCTCAACACTTCCTAGCCCCTCCCTAGCAACCATTGTCGAGCACCTTAGCAACCAAAATTCATAGAGGCATATCTTCCATTCAGAATGTCACAGAGGCATGGGAGTTGGTTTATATCATTCATACTGACAAGCAGCCTTTGAAGTTTCACGATTGGTAGCTGCCAAGCCACTCCCTAGCAACTAAACAGAGTACCCTAGCAACCGCTTAGCTATAACTATATCTCTGCACCAGAAAATCAGAGAGACTTCTGGGTTGATTTATTCCAACAAGGATGGCAAGGAGACTTCATTAGTATCACTATGGTAACTGCCTAGCAACCACATGGGGTTACCCTAGCAACAGAGTAACAAATCAAATATCTCTGCATCAGAAAAACGTAGAGCTTTCTGGGTTGACTAATTTCACTCGGGATGGAAAGGAGCCATGTATTGTATTACCTTGGTAACTGCATAGCAACCACATGGGCTTACCCTAGCAACCGAGTAACAAATCACATATTTCTGCACCAGAAAATCGTACAGACTTCTGGGTTGACTTATTTCAATCAGGATGGCAAAGAGACTTGAATAGTATCACTATGGTAACTGCCTAGCAACCAGATGGGGTTACCCTTGCAACCGATTAACAAATCACATATCTCTCCATCAGAAAAACATAGAGACTTCCGGGTTGACTTATTTCAATCAGGATGGCAAGGAGACTTCATTAGTATCACTATGGTAACTTCCTAGCAACCAGATGGGGTTACCCTAGCAACCGAGTAACAAATCACATATCTCTGCATCACAAAAACATAGAGACTTCCGGGTTGACTTATTTCAATCAGGATGGCACGGAGACTTCATTAGTATCACTATGGTAACTGCCTAGCAACCAGATGGGGTTACCCTAACAACCGACTAGCAAATGACATATCTCTGCATCACAAAAACGTAGAGACTTCCGGCTTGACTTATTTCAATCAGGATGGCAAGGAGACTTCATTAGTATCACTATGGTAACTGCCTAGAAACCAGATGGGGTTACCCTAGCAACCGACTAAAAAATTCACATATCTCTGCATCAGAAAAATGTAGAGAATTCTGGGTTGGTTTATTTCAATCAGGATGGCAAAGACACTTGATTAGAATCACTATGGTAACTGCCTAGCAACAAGGAGGGGTTACCCTAGCAACCAAGTAACAAATCACATATCTCTGCATCACAAAAACGTAGAGACTTCCGGGTTGACTTATTTAAATCAGGATGGCAAGGACACTTCATTAGTATCACTATGGTAACTGCCTAACAACCAGATGGGGTTACCCTAGCAACCGAGTAACAAATCACATATCTCTGCATCACAAAAACGTAGAGACTTCCGGGTTGACTTATTTCAATCAGGATGGCAAGGAGACTTCATTAGTATCACTATGGTAACTGCCTAGCAACCACATGGGGTTACCCTAGCAACAGAGTAACAAATCACATATCTCTGCACCAGAAAACACTACAGACTTCCGGGTTGACATATTTCACTCAGGATGGAAAGGAGCCATGTATTGTATTACCTTGGTAACTGCATAGCAACCACAAGGGCTTACCCTAGCAACCGAGTAACAAATCACAAATTTCTCCACCAGAAAATCATACAGACTTCTGGGTTGATTTATTTATGACCATAATTTCTGTTCTTTTCAAGTTATAACATGCTGTTTGACGAGTTTTGCCACGGCAAGCACCACTCACATTTTCTTCAGGAAATGTACCTATCTAGTTATTAGTGGTGCTTGCAAAGCATCACTATTGTAATCTCACATACTTATTAGTGGTGCTTGCAAAGCATCACTATTGTAATCTCACATACTTATTATTAGTGGTGCTTGCAAAGCATCACTATTGTAATCTCACATACTTATTAGTGGTGCTTGCAAAGCATCACTATTGTAATCTCACATACTTATTTTTCTTCTTATTATTATATCTCCGTACAAAACTTCGGCACCTAACTCGTCCCGCACCATTTGGCGTAGACCCACGAATGAGGTGTCAAATCAAACGGCCTATTGAGGACACGTGTGCTATGACTTTTATAAGCGATCGGAGTGCGGTGTTTGCCCCAGGGGCAAAAAAGCGGCCGAAAAATCCCATAGACTTAACATTGCGACAAACTTTGACGCGTCACAGCTCCGAGCGAGGATTTCGCAGAAACATGTGATTTGCCACATTTGAAGAGGCTGGCAGGCTCTGTAAGAGCATACCTCAATATGTGGTAAAAGCTGCACCCCTGGGGGGCAAGAGCTGCCCAAAATTGCCCCCATTGACTTACAATGGTGTAGGATGGCCCATGAAATGAAATTGCATAAGGATTTTGGATTGAACATAGCTCTGGATCACAGTGTCATAGAGACAAGGGGACGGGCTCATTTTACTCAGACGACCAGTCAGTCTCTCGGGATCATTGTGAAGCTATCAAGCCACGCCCTAGCAACAATTTAAAGCACCTTAGCAACAACTCCCATAGACTTCTAATGAAAGACATCAAAGGGATATCTCCGGATAGAAGTATCATAGAAACACAAGGGTGGTCTCGTTTGACTCGGAGCAGCAAACAGCCAATCATGAATCACCTCAACACTTCCTAGCCCCTCCCTAGCAACCATTGTCGAGCACCTTAGCAACCAAAATCCATAGAGGGATATCTTCCATTCTGAATGTCACAGAGGCATGGGAGTTGGTTTATGTCATTCATACTGACAAGCAGCCTTTGGAGATTCATGATTGGCAGCTGCCAAGCCACTCCCTAGCAACTAAACAGAGTACCCTAGCAACCGTTTAGCTATAACTATATCTCTGCACCAGAAAATCAGAGAGACTTCTGGGTTGATTTATTCCAACCAGGATGGCAAGGAGACTTCATTAGTATCACTATGGTAACTGCCTAGCAACCACATGGGGTTACCCTAGCAACAGAGTAACAAATCAAATATCTCTGCATCAGAAAAACGTAGAGCTTTCTGGGTTGACTAATTTCACTCGGGATGGAAAGGAGCCATGTATTGTATTACCTTGGTAACTGCATAGCAACCACATGGGCTTACCCTAGCAACCGAGTAACAAATCACATATTTCTGCACCAGAAAATCGTACAGACTTCTGGGTTGACTTATTTCAATCAGGATGGCAAAGAGACTTGAATAGTATCACTATGGTAACTGCCTAGCAACCAGATGGGGTTACCCTTGCAACCGATTAACAAATCATATATCTCTCCATCAGAAAAACATAGAGACTTCTGGGTTGACTTATTTCAATCAGGATGGCAAGGAGACTTCATTAGTATCACTATGGTAACTTCCTAGCAACCAGATGGGGTTACCCTAGCAACCGAGTAACAAATCACATATCTCTGTATCACAAAAACATAGAGACTTCCGGGTTGACTTATTTCAATCAGGATGGCACGGAGACTTCATTAGTATCACTATGGTAACTGCCTAGCAACCAG
Source organism: Xyrauchen texanus (assembly GCF_025860055.1). Classification (NCBI taxonomy): domain Eukaryota; kingdom Metazoa; phylum Chordata; class Actinopteri; order Cypriniformes; family Catostomidae; genus Xyrauchen; species Xyrauchen texanus. Next base: position 40,902,184 of record NC_068307.1, read on the forward strand.
ATGGGGTTACCCTAACAACCGACTAGCAAATGACATATCTCTGCATCACAAAAACGTAGAGACTTCCGGCTTGACTTATTTCAATCAGGATGGCAAGGAGACTTCATTAGTATCACTATGGTAACTGCCTAGAAACCAGATGGGGTTACCCTAGCAACCGACTAAAAAAATCACATATCTCTGCATCAGAAAAACGTAGAGAATTCTGGGTTGGTTTATTTCAATCAGGATGGCAAAGACACTTGATTAGAATCACTATGGTAACTGCCTAGCAACAAGGAGGGGTTACCCTAGCAACCAAGTAACAAATCACATATCTCTGCATCACAAAAACGTAGAGACTTCCGGGTTGACTTATTTAAATCAGGATGGCAAGGACACTTCATTAGTATCATTATGGTAACTGCCTAACAACCAGATGGGGTTACCCTAGCAACCGAGTAACAAATCACATATCTCTGCATCACAAAAACGTAGAGACTTCCGGGTTGACTTATTTCAATCAGGATGGCAAGGAGACTTCATTAGTATCACTATGGTAACTGCCTAGCAACCACATGGGGTTACCCTAGCAACAGAGTAACAAATCACATATCTCTGCACCAGAAAACACTACAGAATTCCGGGTTGACATATTTCACTCAGGATGGAAAGGAGCCATGTATTGTATTACCTTGGTAACTGCATAGCAACCACAAGGGCTTACCCTAGCAACCGAGTAACAAATCACATATTTCTGCACCAGAAAATCGTACAGACTTCTGGATTGATTTATTTATGACCATAATTTTTGTTCTTTTCAAGCATGCTATTTTACGTGTTTTGCCACGGCAATCACGACTCACATTTTCTTCAGGAAATATACCTATCTAGTTTTTATTATTCTATCTCCGTACAAAACTTCGGCACCTAACTCGTCCCGCACCGTTTGGCGTAGACCCACGAATGAGGTGTCAAATCGAACGGCCTATTGAGGACACGTGTGCTATGACTTTTATAAGCGATCGGGGGTACGGTATTTGCCCCAGGGGCAAAAAAGCGGCCATAAAATCCCATAGACTTAACATTGCGACAAACTTTGACGCATCACAGCTCCGAGCGAGGATATCGCAGAAACGTGTGATTTGCCACATTTGAAAAGGCTGGCAGGCTCTGTAAGATGCTAACACATGCTAGCATCGCCTAGTGAAGTGCTAAAACATGCTAAAAACGTGCTAGCATCATGTTAACACATGGTAGCATCGCCTAGCGAAGTGCTAAAAGATGCTAAAAACGTGCTAGCATTATGCTAACACATGCTAGCATCGCCTAGCGAAGTGCTAAAAAATGCTATAAACGTGCTAGCATCATGCTAACACATGCTAGCTTCACCTTGCAAAGTGCTAAAACATGCTAAAAACATGTCTATCTATCTATGTATCTATCTGAGTGTCTATCTCTCTATCTATCTATCTATCTATCTATCTAGCAACTAAGTTAAACTACAAACTAGTTTAAACTACAAACTACTTTAAACTACAAACTACTTTAAACTAATTTAAACTTCAAACTACTTTAAACTTCTTCAAACTTTCTGGTCCAAACTTTCACAAGCCAACTTAAAGTTTGTCTCGACGAACTTTTTTTCTAGTTATTAATGTAACCCTTTTTCGTCTGTGTGCTCCCCCATATGTCTCTGTGTTGTGTTTGAGTGATTGTTGAATGAGGAGGACACAAATATCGTGGTCGTCACAGTAATGAAGCTTTAATCTTTTCACAAGGAAAATAGAACTGTTAGTTCCCAATATCAAAAATAAAATGCATACAAAATTATAAAACGAAACAATATAGTTTTAGCTGCAGTATTAAACATTAAATAACAGGGATTCTCAAAGACTGGAAAAATAATGAATAAAACCCAAAATACTCAGATGAACGTTAAAACAATATACAATATACAGAAAAATATACCCCACCACATGGAATCCACAACCCATGAAATAACGTCAGAAATACAAAACCATCCATCGCAAATAACTGCACCTATCTGTTAGTCAACATCTCCAACAGCAATATATCTCTTCAAACAACATGGATGGCCAATATAATAAAATAAATTAAATAGATGAAACAGAGAACAGTGAAAACCCTCCTTACCTTTTCACAAGGAAAATAGAACTGAATTAAACAACAGCTCTGTGAAGAAGGGCTCACTCACACAGTGAAACGCTCAAGGAACACAGCTCCCCCCAAGGCTGGGAGAAACATTTTACATATTTCCTACATTAATAATAAATGAAATGTACTTAAAAAACTTAAAGTAATAATGCATGATATAATTACAGCTACAATTATTTTTACACATACAAAATACAAAAATACACACAAAAATAGATGTTTTGCTAAATCTTCTTGCTGCACTTTTCCATAGCAATAAAGTAGATGCTGACCTGGAGCTAAGCTACAAAAAGGCACCATAAAAGTAGTCCATATGACTTGTGGAAAAAATAAATTCACATTTTCCTTAGGATTTGGATGTAGATGCAGACTTCAGAATGGTGTTGTCCCTGAAGACATGACTGCCCAAATTCCACATACCCTCAGTGGTCAATTAAGAGCTGTCTAGCTTTTATTTATAAGACAGTAAACTGTTGAGAATTTAAAACTTGTGTTAAGTGCCTTCTGTATTAGTTTTACAAAAAAAATGTCACTTTACTTGTCACTTTAACCTCAGTTGTAACACATCAATGAACATTGACCGGAATTTATAGCCTCGGCTGGTGAGATCATTGGATGCACCCGTGGCCAGGCTATAAATAGATGCATCAGCGTGTCGTCAGATATATTGTTTTCTGAAGAGCAGTCCTGGGACATCCCAGTGCGGCAAAGAAGCGCAGCATCTCGTTCTGCTTTTTTCAGGGAACAAGGGTTACACTATGTAACCCGAGACATTCCCTTTACAAAAAGCTTCACTAGGATGCTGTGCTGAGAAAAGAGCTTTGGGAATGAGAATACTGGACACCTACAGTTGTGAAGTGTGCTCACAAGAACGCGAGAGGTCTCAGACATGAGCTTGAGATGTTGACTCAAGGACATAAGAGCCCGGAGTAGCATGAACATCCAAACATTTTATGAATGTGTGCGGAGAGGACCAGCCTGCCGCATCACAAACTTGCTGCAGAGGGACCCCTCTAGCCAAGGCTTTAGAGGAGGCGACCTCTCTGGTGGAGTGAGCCCTGATACCTACTGGCGAAGCTTGACCGCACGCCTCGTAAGCCAGGGCAATAACATCCCTCACCCAATGTGACATATTCTGCTTGGAGCTGGCCGCCCCCCGGTTGCGGCTCCCATGGCAAACGAATAGTTGCCCTGACTTATGCCACTGGCTAGTGCGGTGGACATAAGTCTAAAAGGCACAGACTGGACATAGTCTGTGAAGTCCTTGCTGCTCCGGCATTGCAAACGGCTGGGAGCAGAAGGCTTAGAGAGATAATCGCCATAAGAAAAACCATCTTGAGAGTCAGAAGTCTGTCAGACGCTGACTCTAGAGGTTCAAAGGAGGTCTCAACCAGACCCTCAAGGACTATTGCCAAGTCCTATGAAGAGGTCATGGTCCTAACAGGAGGTCACAGTCACATGGCTCCACGAATGAAGCGAGCGAGTAGAGGGTGCCTCTGAAGGGCACTCTGTCCATCAAGCCGAAGTGGTGGCCACATAGACCCTGAGAGTGGCGAGGCATAAGCCTGCTGATGGTTCTTCCTGTGGAGAGTCCAGAACTGAAGCGATCTGGCAGTTAACTGGTTCTGCAATATGAACTTTTAATAAAGGGAAACGCATACAGGCGCATTCTGGGCTATGTATGCGCCACCGGGTTCAGCCCCACAGGGGGGGACTGGGTGACTCAGGGAGAAGTAGAGGAGACATTGCACTGTACATAGAGGCGAAGAGGTCCTCTTCTGCCCTGAAAAATCTACCCAGATTTGTTCCAAGTGGAGGGAGCCCTAGCACTTAAAATGGTCTCGATAACCTCAGTTGGTACCCAACAGTGAACAATTCCTGTTTGGAATCGCCAGAGGTGAGCCGTTGAGGGGAGAATTTAGCTCTGAGAACCATACCCTATTCGGCCAGCATGGCGCAATCAGTAGGAGGCAAGACCCTTGCTGGCGAACCTTGGGGAAAGAAACGCATACAGACGCATTCCAGGTCATGTATGTGCCTTTACGTCCAGACTCAAGGGGGCTGGGTAGCTCGGGGAGAAGTAGAGGAGACATTGCGCTGTTCATAGAGGCGAAGAGGTCCTCTTCTGCCCAGGAAAAATCTCACCCATTACCTCAGGGTGGAGTTTCCATTCCCCCATCAGTATTTTCTGTCTGGAGAGTAAATCTGCTCACATATATGGGCATCCAGGGATATAAACTGCCCTGAGTGACAGGAGCTGCCCTGGGCCCCAAGGAGAATCCGACGTGCCATAAATTCAGCTGACATGAATGTGGATCTCCCTGATGGTTTATGTAAGAGACTACCGCTGTATTGCCTACCCGAACCAAGACATGGCAGCCTCAGGAGGAAGTATTTCAGGGCCAGAAACAGCCATCAACTCGAGAAAGTTACTGTGACAATCGAACTGATGACCCTCCTATTCCCTTTAAGCTGGACGACCACTTAAGGCCGCTACCCAGCCCATCAGGGAGGCGTCTGTCGTTAGCAGTCTGCGACAACGAGATGTACCTAGAGTGGGACGCAAGGTAAGAAACCAGGGTCTGAACCACATAGAAAGGGAACGAAGCCCGCGGCGCTTAACCCTTATTAGCCTAGGGGATTTGGCCCTTGGAAGAAACCCCCCTGGCTTTGAGCCACAACAAAAACGGTCTCATGAGCAGAAGGTCCAGAGGGATCAGCAAGGATGCTGTCGGTCTGAGACCTAGTACAACCTTGACCTAGCCTGACTTCGCTCAGGGTATTCTTAGTGGACTCGATTCTAGCGGGAGACAGTTGTGCATGCATTGTGATCGAACTCCATACGGTCCCCCGAAAGACAGTGTTCAGAGTGGGAGAGAGGACGCTTTTCTTGGCGTTGAGCCTCAACCCCAGAAAACTAGATGAGCTAAGACGATATCCCTGTGCTGAACTGCCAGTTCCTGGAACTGCGGTAGATCAGCCAGTCGTCTATGTAATTCAGAATGCGGATTCCCCGGAGTCGCAAAGGAGCCGGCGCTGCATCCTGCACTTGTGAATATGCGGGTAAAAAGGGCTAGGCCGAATAGAAGAACCCAATACTGGAAGGCTTTGCCCCCGAAAGCGAACCTCAGGAACTTCCTGTGTTGTGGCAGAACTTCTAAGAGAAGTAGTGCGTCATGAGATCGATGATGACCAGCCAAACCTGATGTTGGGCTTGTGACACAATTGTCTCGATAGGCAGCATCTTGGGCTTGAACACCCAGACTGGGCAGTTCAAGCCTTAAGATCTAAGGTCAGACGCAACCCCCCACCCTCCTTGGGAACCAGGAAGTATTTGCTGTAATAACCCGACTCTCTCTCTCTGGAAGGGGAACACGTTCTGTTGCCCCTTTAACCAAGAGATTTTGCAGTTCATTCCACAGTAGACATGCCTGATCCGGTTTACGGTAGTCCATGCCATTGAAACACGGAGGGTGGCGAGCGAATTGAATTCTGTAGCCCTTTTCTACTGATCTTAGGACAAATTTAAAATATCTGGCAGAGGTTTCTACGCTGCCAGGTTCTCAGAGATGGGTATTCATTTTTTAACACTTCCTGTTGAGGGAGTGTCGAGTGTTCCGCGTCCTGGATAAATGCAGAAAGCAGTGAAACACCTTTTTGATGGGAACCTCTACCTCCCGAAACACTGAAGGTGGCGGGAATGGAGAATGGTTTCGTGGGGGTACCGGGAGGGGCGAAGTGGTGCACGTGTCCCGTCCCGAGGGGAGCTACTCCCAGAAGACTAGATGCAAGACCATCAGGGTTTCTTTCTTTTAGAAATTAGGGTCCTGATGGCTTGCTTTGGGGGCTGTTGAGGGCGACGAGACTGTCCCCAGTCACCGCGAGGGGGAGCACGACTTGCCATGCTTTGCTTTCAAGACTCCCTTCTAACAGGACCGAGGTGGGTCTGGGTGGCCGACGACCCGCCCCCTGAGTGTGGCGAGGAAAGAACTGCCTGAAGGCATCCTTGTGGCTTTTCGCCTCCTGGAACTTGGAGATAACCGAACTCATAGAGTCTCCAAATAGACCAGAAGGCGAAACCGGGGCATCAAGGAGGAAAACTTTATCCTTGTCCTTGATGCCCGATAGGTTGAGCCAAAGGTACCTCTCCACGCTGACCAAGGCAAACATAGACCGGCCAATAGCACGGGATGTTTACTTTATTATTATGCATGGAATGTACAGAGGTTTAGCGCCCCCCTCGTGAAACGAAGAGGCGCCGAGGCGCGCTTCAGGCTTACGAGAAGGATCAGCTGGATCTGGGGAGAGAGCGAGCGATAGGGACGGACCTGTCTCTCGCTCCTCAGCCAGATATATGAGAGAGCCCCACGATGAAAGAGTGGGCACTGACTCCCATAAGTAAGCGAGGCGAGCGCGAAACATTTTGCCCGAAAGCAGATCGCAATGCTCGCACCCGCCAAACAACCAACGCGAGAGGAGCATGCTCTTCCCCCAAACAAAGCAAAACTGATGTGTGTCCCTCTCGGCAATAGAGCCTAAACAAGGGAACATGCATCGTGTGCTCTGATTCTCAGTCATTCTCTCTCTATTTATATATATATATATATATATATATATATATATATATATATATTTATAGAAAGCAGAGAATGGAGAAAAGGTTCACTGCGCACTGCCTAACCAAATTCTAACTCCTAGCAGAGGAAAGAAAGTTTGTGAGACACACACACACAGAATGGGCTCTGAAAAAAATGGATCTGACGACACACTGGTGACGCGTCTATTTATATAGCCTGGCCACAGGTGCATCAAATTATCTCACCAGCCGAGGCTATAAATTCCGGTCAATGTTCATTGACGTGTTACATACATATTCACAGCTGGTCACAATGTAGGATTGTTCCCAAAGCGCTTTTCTCAGTGCAGCATCCTAGTAAAGGGAACTGATTGCTTTAAGTTTGTCTAGTCACCACAGCTTTAAATGTAATATTAATATTTACTACTAAGTCTTAAGTAAGATTAGTACACATTATTGTGTATATTAACTGAAATAGACATAATCAGCTTACATAATATTTATTATTTAACTTTCCCAGGAATAGTTCACTTAACTTTTAGCTGATTAGCAACTTTAATTAAATTTTACCTTTAGGTTTGCTTTGCAAAAATAAGGCAATCGGTTTCGAACCTTTTTTAAGGAAACTGAACATTTTAGAATTTAGAGTGCATGCAAGACAGCATGATTAAAAATGTTGCCCTCTCCTTATATAATTATAATATTGTGCTGTTGCATCCCGGACTGAGATGTTATGGGGTATTTCCATTAATACAGGAAAAAATAGAATTTATGAGATTACTCTGGCTATAAAATACAAATATGTGTGACCTACAAATTTGTTGAAATACTGATGACAATTTCCTCCCAGAGGACATTTTTATTGCTCAGAAATTGCTCTTTCATAGCCCTGGAGACTTAAAGGAGATCTCAGTTGTTTATCAGTTGTTGTCTTGGAAGAATTTGACTAGAAATGTTTTGAGTTCAAATCTGCACAATGTGAGATAATTGAGGTCTTCTGAAACTCAAGAAGACCTATGTGAGATTATAAGGGCCTTTTTCTCAGGAAAAAATATGAGGAGCATGAAACATAAGGAAAAATGTCCATGTCATCTCCATTTAATCTCAGTACTGTCTTGGAGATACAATTGAGATATCAAATGTTTATTTTTATAAACTTTCTTTCCAATGGGCTTTCACGTTATCGTAATTACTTTCACACTTAATATTTTACAGTTTTGAAAAAAGTAGTTTTTTTCTGCATTTATCAACTTTAAATTTCGTAAAGTTTCTGAAAGATATAAAAGTTCGGTAATATGTTTCAACAGCACTTGACAAAATATTGTAATAATAATAAATCTGACCAATTGCATTGTGTTGAATTATGTTTACTGCTAAATGACTTTTAAGCACACACACTTAAACTTCCTCAAACAGGCCAAGAGCAACAGTGGAGGGTAAAATTATTTTAAGTGGGATGGAGAAAGATCACACATGGGAAAGTTTTATATGGGAAAATAAATTGTGAGATCAAGTGGGAATTATTCCTGTTGGTGGAAATTATTTTCATAGAGGTATGAAAACTGTATGGAGGAGAGCGCAATCAGGAGGGCCATCTTCATGGAGAGCGCCTTGAGCTCAACTGATACTAGCGGTTTGAAGGGGGGTCTCTGAAGGCCCGAGAGGACCACTGAGAGATCCCAGGAGGGGAACAGGCTTGGCCGAGGAGGATTCAACCTCCGGGGGCCTCTAAGAAACCTGATAACCAAGTCGTGCTTACCCAAAGATTTGCCGTCTACTGCGTCGTGGTGGGCCGCAATAGCCATACACCAAGGTGGAGGGGGACAGCCTCCACTCCAACCTTTCCTGCAGAAATGAGAGCACTGACCCGACTGCGCACCTCTGTGGGTCTTCAGACCGGGAAGAACACCAATTTGCGAACAAGCACCACTTCAGGGTGTTAATTTGCCTGGTAGAGGGAGCTCTGGCTTGGTTGATCGTGTCTAAGACAGCAGGTGGTATGCCACTTAGATCTTCCACAACCCATCCAGGGGCCAGACATGGAGGTTCCAGAAGTCTGGGTGCGGATGCCAGAGGGTGCCCTGTCCCTGAGAGAGAAGGTCCTTCCTCAGGGGAATTCGCCATGGAGGGGCTGTTGCGAGGAGCACGAGATCCGAGAACCAAGTCTGAGAGGGCCAGTAGGGGGCCACCAGAATGACTTGTTCCTCGTCCTCCCTGACCTTGCATAGCACCTGTGCAAGAAGGCTCACTGGGGGAAATGCGTACTTGCGCGGCCCCCTGGGCCAGCTGTGTGCCAGCGCGTCTGTCCCGAGGGGAGCCTCCATTCGGGAGTACGAGAGCGGGCAGTGGAAGGTCTCTCGGGAGACAAACAGGTCTAATTGTGCCTTGCCGAACCATTTCCAAATCAGCTGGACCGACTGGGGGTAGAGTCTCTATTCTCCTCTTCTGTGGTGACCAGAACGCATCGGGACACCTGCTGCCCATAAAAAAGAGGTCTGTCCAAGTCTGGTGGCAGGCAGGGGTGATAAACACGGTGCGTGCCGTGGCGCCATGCCCTTCTTGGGACTCGAGTCTGGAGCCAGTGCTGTAGCAATCTCATATGCATCAACCCCAGCGGTGCGACCATCGCGGAGGACGCCATATTCCCCAGGAGCTTCTGGAAATGTTTTAGAGGGACCACTGTGCCTGGCCTGAACAAGGTGAGGCATTCCAGCACTGACTGCGCACGCTCGTTGGTGAGGCGTCCTATCATTGAGGCTGAGTCTAACTCCATGCCGAGAAAAGAGATGCTCTGAACTGGGGTGAGCTTGCTCTTTTCCCAGTTGACCTGAAGCCCTAAGCGACTGAGGTGCCTGAGCACCTGGTCCCTGGACACACAGTAATTAATAATTAGTAGTTATAACTCTCGGGAGTGGGCCAAGATGAGCATGCGTCCTTCAGGTCTACCGCTGTGAACCAATCTAGATGCCGGACGCAAGTTAAGATGTGTCTTTGCGCAAGCATTTTGAACGGGAGTTTGAAAACTCGAAGTTGAAAACTCGCAAGTCCAAGATCGGTCATAAGCCGCCGCCTTTCTTGGTTATGATGAAGTAAGGGATGTAGAAACCCTTCTTCATCTCAGCTGGAGGGACAGGCTCTATCACGTCTTTGAGTAATAGAGTCACAATTTCCGTGCGCTGGGACTTGGCGTCTTTGCCGTGCACCGCTGTAAAGTGGACGCCCCCGAAGGGGGATGGAGGCCTGGCAAACTGATTGCATAACTGAGTCGGATGGTCCTGGCCAGCCAGCGTGACGGGTTGGGAAGTGAAAGCAATGCATCCAAGTTCCGTGCTAGGGGCACTAAGGGGACAATAATTTTTGACGTACCCGGCAGGGCTTCGCAGTGGAGCGGAGCAGGTAATACGCCATCAGGAGGCAAAAGCGCGTCCCGAGGCTCTGGTGCTGAGGGAAGACTCGAAACACTTACCTCCCTCCGCACACCCAGCAGATGTGGGTTAGTGACTGAGGAGGAGGTCACATGGAGGCGTCCTCTAGACTCGTCAGAACCGGCCGGCCGGGGGGCAACAGTCGTGGATCTGGAGGCGGGGGGTCCGCGTCCGATGTGCCGGGACTGTTGATGTGTGGCACCGGGGTGCCGTGAAAACGGCATTTGTGGGCCAGGTGACCCAGAGAAAGAGGACATTGCTCCTTTATTGAGAATGTGGGTACGGGCTGCGGCAAAGTAAACAAACTGAACTGAGGATTCTCCTCCCAGCCCTCCACCAGGGGACGGAATGGTCTGCTTACCAGCTACGGAATAAATGTCTCAATCTCTGGGACGTCCATCTCACGAACACTTGGGAGCCTTCCGGGTCCTGGAGGGTGTTCGTGAGACAGGGGGTGTACGCATCCTGCGGGGCGCTCAACGCTGGGGCTGAAAGCTGGGCCCAGGTTGAGGCAGAGCTGCACATTTTCTGGAAGCTGCACGAGGATGCCATCGGGGCATGATATGAGAGATGGCCTCCATCTGCTTCTTCACCGCTGAGAACTGCTGGGCGAAGTCCTTGACGGAAGATACCAAACTGGAAGACAGGGGCGTTGAGGAAGCGTACTTTGTCCACGTCCCATATTTCGACCAGGTTCAGCCACAGATGTCATTCCTGAACCACGAGGGTGGCCATCGCCTGCCCGAGTGTGTCTGTGACCTTCGTGGCCCTGAGGGTGAGGTTGGTTGCTGAGCGCAGTTCCTGCAACACGTCTGGGTCAGGAATACCCAAGTGCAGATCTTTAAGTGCCTTGGCCTGGTGGACTTGCAGGAGGGCCATGGCATGCAATGTGGAAGCGGCCTGTCCGGCAGTGCTGTAGGCTTTGGAGGTAAGTGACAACGTCATCCTACAGGCCCTGGAGGGGAGCACTGGACGATCCCACCAGGCGGCGGTGTTCTCAGGACACAGGTGGATCGGAACTGCTCTGTCCATCTGGGGGACCGCCGAGTACCCGTGGACTGCTCTGCCGTCGAGGGAAGTGAGAGCAGAAGAGCGAGGGGGTCGATTACGGGCAGTAAAAGGTGCCCTCCACATCCTCGTTATCTCATCATGCACTTCTGGGAAGAAGTGGCTGTGAGCAGCGCCCAGACCCGAGGAACCAATCATCCAGCCACAAAGGCTGTGGGGAGGACGGAGGGTTCCAGTCCAACCCCACGCTGACGGCAGCCTGGGCAAGCATGTCGGCCATATGGGCATCAGCCTTTGACTGGGCGTGCTGAACCGAGGGTGGCAGCCCAATTGAGTCTTCCGCATCAGATGCTGGAACACTCTCCGATGCAGCGGCGAGCTCATCATCAAGCTCGGGGGGCTCAAGAGGATAGGCAGACTGGCCATGAGGCGGGTGGGTGGTTCGTGGGGATGTACCCGGCGAAACCTAGCCTGCTGCCATCCCCAAATCGCCTCCATCGCCAGCTGGGTCATCCTCAATCCCGTGGGAAGGAGCGACGTGGGGGGGGCGGCTGGAGTGGCGTTCCTTTTTAGGAAGGAAAGCCGCGACTGCAATGTTGCCATGGTAAGGTTCTCGCAGTGATAACATGAACCATCCACAAACGCTGCCTTGGTGTGATCGCGGCCCAGACACATGCCTGTGACCCTCAGGCGCGGAGAGAACTCGACCGCATCCAGGAACTACACAGGGGTGGAAAGGCATCTTTATAAAGACGCGTCCTGAAATGGTCGTTTAACGCTGCTGTGTATTGCTCTTTTTGAGAATCAAACTCCTTTACAATATTCTCTTTTAGAAAGCGCTGTCAGGGGCAAAGCTGCACTGCCGTGCAGAGAAGGAGAAAGCCGCTGATATGCGCCATAGATCAAAAGCATACGCACTTAGAGATGAGGTGAACAGTTTTGTGAATCGCAACTCACTGATTATACAACCGGTTGGCTCCGAAGAAAATTTCTGAATGAACAGACGCATTTCCCTCCCTTTATACCCGTATGTCTGGGGGCGGGACATGCAAATTCTGTCTGCCAATTTCTCATTGGCCTTTTCTCAAGTTCAGAGATGCACAAGGCTCTCAAGAGAGACCCCTAGTGTCGATTCTTCGACACAACATCAAAGTGAGCGACAGACAGGGAAATTGTGTTTTAAAACAGTAGTTTTTGTTGCAATATGTTCTTCTTTGACCTCTGTGGATGTTCTATCTTGTCTGAAAGTAACCTTAGTTGTGGGGTCAGAAGCATTGACTGGATTTAGGCTATGGTGAGAACAGTTTAGTGACTCTTTGTCATTCTCTCTTTTTAAATAGCACTCGTCCACTAAATGAGGTTCACTCAGTTTGTCACAAGTCCCTTTTTTGTGATGTGACTCTGTAGTAATATCAAACCATAGGAACTCTGTAGCTCACAGAATGGCTTTCTGTTCCTTTGAAGTCTGGAGTTTTGATTTGAGGCTCTATCAGTGCTAACTGTTCATCAGAAATTAGCTGCATGAATATCTGGAGGTCGGCTGTTCATACATAAAACGTGTTCTGAGCCTGTGACTCTGCTGAGTCATTTAGTAGTATTACCTGTTTTCACACTGAGACCCTTCTTCAGTGTACATATTAGAGGCAGTGCTACTCAGAGTATTCTCATATACTTTGGGTTGTGAGTCCTCTCTGTGCCCAAGAGTGCTTTTGAATGTAATCACAGGGAAGGTAGTATGGTTTTGAATGGTTGGTGATATCATTGCTTAAGAGTAGATTTGTATGGTTTGAGCATATTCAGAACAAAGACTCGTTGTTGACACTGTGTTCAGTTATGTGACTGATTGGTTGTTCTCTGAGACTGTGAGCGCTTTTAGCAGATGATATGAATCTGATGACACAAGACCTGTAGATTTATTTTCCAATACATCTGTTGAACATTTATTTTGCAAGAAAGCAACTTGATGCTGCACTGTTTGGGGCAGCATAGATGAAATAAGTGAAACTGTTTCAGTTAGGCTGAAACGGTGTCAGTACTTCAGATAATGTGTCTGTTTGATTCTGCACAGAACAGGAAACTAATAACACAGTCATTGAGGTTGTTGCAGATAATGGATCTTGTTCACACTGGTCAAAGTACTAAAGCACCTTGACACTGTTTTAAGGATGGTAAGCTAATCTCAGGATGACACCGCACTGCAGTTTGATGGCTTTGCTTGAGAGCTGGAATGGTTGAAGAAGTGTTATGTGCTAAAGCGGAGCCAGAACTTGAAGCCGGCACTCCATCTGTGGAACATGGAATCTTCAGCTTGTACTTGGGACGAAAGCTGGTCTTGGCTTCAGGGACTGTAGAGCTGCTGGTAAAAACAGAAGGGGTGCCAGATGTCCCACTCATATTGTTCAAACTAAAAGCAATGCTGGGAGTATTACAAAGCAACTGACTTGGATTTGATAACTGATGTATGAACTGATGATTGAACTGTGCGCTCCACATGTTGATATCATTGGTTGACTCATTAAACCACAAATATTTGAATTTGCCAGTCCGATTCTAGGATTTGAAATACTGAGCAAGTGCACATCATTTCCAGTGCATTGCTTCTTCCTCTCTGAGGGGATATAACAATCTGTGAATTTTGATACAAATACCTCTTTGTCCAGCTCTACCTCACTCACATTCTCAAAGCTCGCAGATGACCCTGTAAGTTCCTTTTGTAAAGTCAAAATTTACTGAGATGCTTCCATCGTGTTCTTATGAGGTGTACTTTGCAGATGCATATTTGAAGAAATAGCCTGGATTGGTTTCTGTGCTAATGACATATCACCTGTTTGGGGGAGACAGAAGACAACAGAAAAGGAAGTTAAGCTTAGAGACACAGATGCATTGTATCTCTGTTGGTTCATTTGAATATCTATGCTTTCTGTTTGCTCAGTGCTATGTGCAGTCTTTATGGTCTTCAGAGGACAGTCTTTCTCAGTGTTGTAGAGTTTCCTAAATATGCCACCTTTGTAAGTGTGCCATTTGTGTAGTCACATTTCTGGGCTTTTTTCTTACAGTTTCCTTTTATACTTGGCTCTGTTCCAATGTCAGTGTTTTCTCCATCTGAACTGAGGCTGCTTATACTACCTCTTTCAAACAATGATCCTTCTGCAGAAGGAAGGCAATCTACTCCTGGGATCTCTTGGTCGTCCTTACGGGACTCCAGAGACCCCCCTTCGAGCCACTTGACTCAGTTGGACTCAGGGCCCTCTCTCTCAAGACTGCCCTGCTGATCACGCTCGCTTCCATTAAGAGGGTCGGGGACCCGCATGTGTTCTCTGTTAGCGACGCTTGCATGGAGTTTGGTCCAGCAGATACTTTCGTGATCCTAAGGCCGCGACCGGGCTATGTGCCCAAGGTTCCTACCATGCCCTTCAGAGATCAGGTGGTGAACCTGCAAGTGCTGCCCCGGGAGGAGGCAGACCCAGCCCTTTCACTGCTGTGTCCAGTACGTGCTTTACGTATTTATCTGGACTGCACACAGAGCACCAGACGCTCTGAGCAGCTCTTCGTCTGCTTTGGGGGACAGCAGAAAGGGAACACGGTCTCCAAGCAGAGACTCGCCCACTGGGTTGTCGACGCCATTTCCCTGGCTTATCACACCCAGGCACCCCCCCCTTGCGGGTCCGAGCTCACTCCACCAGGAGTGTTGCGTCCTCATGGGCACTGGCTAGGGGCACTGCCCTAGCAGACATTTGTAGAGCAGCGGGCTGGGCAACACCTAACACTTTTGCGAGATTCTACAATCTCCGAGTTGAGTCAGTATTGTCCCGTGTTTTCTCAGGTACCAAGCCCATAGAACTCGGTAGCACACCCACGATCTGACCGGGTGAATCGCTTGCACCTAGCCCTTCCCCTAACCAGGGGAAACAGTGCGCCTTCATTCCCAGGAGATCTCAGGTTTGGGACACTGGTTGATTCCTCCCTAGCCCTCGTGGGTCGCAGTTCAGCGAAGGAATTTGCCGACCCAAGCCACTGCGGGTACCGCAAGCTACCCTGTACTGGTATAGGTGCTCTGTAGGTAAGGCCTCCTTCGGACTCCCCCTGTGTGTAACACCACGGTTCTGTCCCCTCTGGCGAGCGGACTCCCGTGTTTCCCTTAGGCAGTCACGGCTGCCTCAGTTGCCATGCTGTATGTACCAACTTTTCCACATAGGCCCTAAGTCAGGCCTCTGATGGTTTTGCCACTTAAACTTGCCTCCCCTCTCGGGTATGCGTGTAAGGGCCCCGGCCTTAGTTGCTCTATGCGAGAAACATAGAGAGAAAAGAGGCCCGGCCAGGCTTGGCCCGTTCCCAGGTTGGCGGCCAGCACCTTGTTCCCCCCCCCGGGTAACGATAAGGAATCCTGGTGGCTTAAATGGGGCATTGGGGAAGGGTACGTGCAGCCTGATACAGTTGGTCGTCCTGCACGTAAGAATACCTGCTCGCTCCTGTATCAGCAGTTCACGTACACGGCTCAGCGCATGGCACTTTTATAAGTGGACCCCTAGTGTCGCTTCTCTGACGCAACGTGGAGAGAGCGACAGAAGGAGAACGTCTAGGTTACGTATGTAACCTCCGTTCCCCGATGGAGGGAACGAGACGTTGTGTCTC
The DNA here is from genome assembly GCF_025860055.1 of Xyrauchen texanus. Classification (NCBI taxonomy): domain Eukaryota; kingdom Metazoa; phylum Chordata; class Actinopteri; order Cypriniformes; family Catostomidae; genus Xyrauchen; species Xyrauchen texanus. Next base: position 40,917,982 of record NC_068307.1, read on the forward strand.
CCCTGCCACGTCGCTGAGCCGAGCCATTGTTGTGGCCGGACCATTTCCAGCTCCTCAGAAAAATCCTGAATGAACTCCCGAATTTGCGCCACTTAAATACCCGTATGCAAATACTGGTTGCCAACTCTCATTGGCCTTTTTTCATAGTTCAGAGGTGAATATCGGCGCTCAAGAGAGACCCCTAGTGTCGCTTCTCTGACACAACGTCTCGTTCCCTCCATCGGGGAACGGAGGTTACATACGTAACCTAGACGTTTTCTAATTTCTTTTACCCAAGGTGCAGAAATGCACAAGCGGTTTTATCACTTTCCATTACCCTTTTTGCAGATAGACTATTGAAACAGTGGACATGTTCTGCGACTGGGATAAAAAAAAAAAAACAGCGGTACACACACTTTAGGGGCACGTGAAACTGCAGAAATGTTACAAAATTCTCAGAAGTCATGAATATTAGTAAACATGTTACAGTAACATCACCAGAAAACAAAACCTGTTAAACACTTCGCGATCGGTCAACACAGTATCCCCTGAGTAATGTTCGATTCATTAAAGCATGACCAATATAAGCTTCAACAACCCTACCACAAAACATATCTAAGCATTATAGAAAGTTAGCCACGTCACCAAACAGTTAACAGATAAACATCCATCTGAAGACTGTTGTCCTGCTGCTGCTGTCCTGAACTGTGACTAACTGAACAACTGTAGCTTCTTCAGCCACCTCAAATGTGATAAGTAGCCAGTCCATCTTTTCTGTGCTTATGGACATTACATAAACATGCAATGAGTAAGAAGGTTATTTATTACTTTATTATATAAATCAAACCCAGATGGGACGTTTAACAAAGTAAAATCATTTGCATTCTTTGTATTATGGAATTTATTTATTGAGGCTAGTCTAGAGTGAAGGGTGAGGGTCAAAATCCCTTGGCTCTTCAGATATATCAATAGATATATATATATATATCCTTTTAAATTAATATCTATCTGTATTCTGTTGCTTAACTTCTTTAATAAAGTGATGAATTAACTATATGCATGATCACATAATCAATTCTATTTTCTTATGCATAATTGAAATGTACTTTGAATCATATGTGTGTTGAATGTTAGTGAGTCTCTTTTAGGAACATTCCAGAGTCTCTCTGTCCTGCACGTCGGCTGAAGGTCTTTTGGGGGATAAGCTTATTTGTGACGCTCTCCAGCCTCTCAGGGGAGAGGTCAGGGGGGATGCCTTAAACATGTGTTCCAGATGTATTCTGTGTTTGATTGTTACCTTTCCATGACTAATTATATGGTTTAAAGTCCTATGTAATAACACCTGAATAGTAGAAGTGTGATTTTCTCTTATTATTTCTTTAGGGAAGAAATGTATGTTATTTCAACCCTCTCCTCTGCCCGAGGAGTGAATATTTTATCTCTCTGTTTTGGTTCAAATGGCCTGATAATGTGTGCTCTGGCTCTCTTGTGCCCAGAGAAGAATTGTCGTTCGTCAGTGTTTTGTGTGTGCGTTTGACCTTCTACCTAGGTTTTGAACCAGGGGTGCACACCAGGCCGACTCGAAGACGCCCCGCGACCATCTGCGAGGTCACTTCAGACGTAAATCTCGGGCGCGGACGACAAGTGCGCTGATTAATGTTGATAGGCCATTTAACTATCTATATGTTGTGACTTTATGTTCTTTTAGCCAATCAGGAGTAAAATAATGGAATGTACATCCTTGCAATGGTATAATTGATGTAAGAGTTAGCTTTCGATCTCCTCATGAGACTTTGCCGTTGGCTCTACCAATTTCACTGCAAACTATTCTTCAGTAAATTTTGATTCTTTAATTGAATTTCTCGACTCCTGGTTTTCTTTCTCTATATCTGGTCCGGGTCACAACTGTTATACCCCTAACAGTTTGGTGGAGGATTCGGCGGGCAATCACTCCGTGGTCACATCTCTGGCAAATCAGCAAACAAGTTAGGAAGCTTTTATTAATTGTTAGGGCTGTCTGACTGGAAGAGATTTTGAAGGGGAGCGGGAGAGCTTCACTCCGACGAGGCGAGTGCGGGAGAGCTTCACTCCGACGAGGCGAGTGAAGAGTAATTTAATTATACTATTGAGAGTATAAGAAGTCGCTGAGAGAGCTGTTAAGGGTTAAAATAGCAAACAGCGCAAGTGAAACGTGCTCTGTGGGGTGCCCAGGTGGGCATTGGTGTAGCACCACCCCGGCAGAGTGCGTCCCTGGACGGGAGGTCCAGTAGCACCGTAAACCTGCTTAATCTCTTCCACCTCAGATAGGGGTACCCCGAGCTTAGTGAATCAGGCAGTTAGGGATTCAGATATTAGTTATAAAATAAAATAAAATACAATAGGGATTGTTTTGCCAGGGATGCATCAGGAGGGGTCCCAAGTAAATAAATAAATTGTGACCCGAATTGGTATGGATCAGTATATGTGACCAGGATGTTTGTGAAGAATACTTTGTGGTGTATTGTGTAGAAATCCAGTATTGTTGCTGCTATAGTTAATTTATCCACGTAAAATATTTGCTGCTAAAATCTTTTCGGTAGTGATTTTCAACTGTGACCAAGAAAAATGTCTGATAAAGTGAATTTTCTGAGTAGTTCTGACCAAAACGAGGAGGGCACACGCTGTAAACAGCTCTGCTCTGACGAGCTCAAATCAAAGAAATGTGCACAGCATTTCTCATTAAGAAAATGGTCAGTCAGGGGTTTGATTCTGATTGGAAAGTCATGCAGCAGACTGACTGGCTGCAGAACAAAAAAGACGCTGAGGGCCAAATATCTATCTGTGTTTGCCTATTCATGGATTTGTAAACTGGGTGGTATACCGTTAAACCATGAAAAGGCAATTCCAAATATGATGGACGGATGGTCTAGTTTGATTGCCCAGAGTGATAGAGTGGCAAAAATTATTGGGCAGGAAGTTGGCTGTGATCTGCGTAGTTTGAGTAAGGGTTTCGAGGCTGTTTGTGAAAAAGCAGAAAATGCTGTGAAAGATGAGACAGTTCTCCGTCCTCCCTTGGCCCCCACCTCCTCTTCTCAGACTGCACAGGCAGCGGATGCTTTCAGCGCTGTGAGCAGACTGATAATCAGAACAATGGGCCATATGCTGAGGCGCGCAGATTGTTGAATGTGGCTGTTTCGCGCCCCCCACCTTATAACATTTCAGAAATTCCTGCCATGCACACAAAGCAGATTAAGCAGAAACCAGGGGTCGGAAATCTTAACTTGTCCCCCAGAGAAATGTCTAAACCCATTGAGACGGCATTCGCCGCCCCAATCCGACATCAGGATTGGGGAGGATTGAATGCTGAGATGGGGGCTGGCTGTGAGGATGGTCAATGGGTCTCACGGCTGCTGAGAAAAACAGTTTGCTTGCAGGGTTGGAACCTTTTAAGTTGTATAACCCAAACAAAATTCTATGGGACAGGCTAGAGGCCGTTGCTAGGCAACAGAATCTGGGGATGGCAGATATACAGTCTTTGGTTGAAGGTTTGGTTCCCATCAGCAAATTAAGGGCGGTTCAGATTGCTCTTTTCCACCCCCGAGTCCCCACAGATTGGCCTGAGTTTTGTGAAGCTTACTCAGATTACAAGATACGCGTGAAAGATATTTTGGGTCGGGGGTCTTTTCCCTGGACCAGTGTAACACAGATTAAACAGAGGGCTGGCGAAAACCTCTTAGAATACATTGAGCGCTTTCGCATAGCATATGAAACGTACTGTGCTGCAAACAACAATATAGAAGATCTTGATTCTGCCATAGTGATAGAATCCGCTACAGGCGGATTGAACAAACAATACCGAGACATGTTGTTGAACAGTGCCATTGACATCAGATATTGGGAGGATTTGCTTCGTTGGTGCTCTGTAAGCTGGAGCCGTTTGCAAACACGTGATGATGATGTTAATGTGGGTAAAGTATCTGCTGTGTCAGTTGAAGTGGAAATGAGTCCCCGCAATAACATAATCTGTTATAATTGTGATGAGAGAGGTCATACCTCTAGAGATTGTACCAAGCCTGTCGCTAGATGCAGAAATTGTAACAGAGAGGGCCACATTGCTAGACATTGTCGAAGTGGTAAACAAAAAAAATCGCAGAAATGAGAAAAAGGAAGGTCCTAAAAATGATGTTTCTGTCAACAGTGATGCTCCGAAGCTTAACGCTCTGACTACAGCTGAACTCAAAAAGCTGAGGCAGCTGATAGGTGACGAATAGGGGTCAGCGGCCTCCGGTTCATGTAATTATGCAGACACCCGCCCATTCATACATGCATTGTTAGGAGGCCGGCAATGCCTTATTTTGATTGACACGGGCGCGACTGTATCAATTACAGATCTCAATCTTGAGATCACTTCTGAAACTTTGTATATAGAAGGTCTAAATGGCACAAATGTACATCATAAATCTGTTCCTGTCCCTCTAACCATTTCTAACTCTGAAAAAGTATATTGGACTGAATTTTGGGTAGGGAAAAATTCTGTAGGGACTCTAATCGGTGTTGACATTCTGAAAGAACTCGAAGCTGATGTTTTGCTTTCTCAAGATAAGCTAGTGCTTGGCTGCAATGAAACAATTCGCTTATCTCAGAGTGGCCCCCACCATGAGCAGAGATGTGCAGTGGCTGAACCTGCTATTCTAACTGAAACTCGCCCTGAGTGGAAGTTTATAATTTCCAAATTTCCTGAGGTATGGGCAAAAGATAAATATGATTGTGGTTTAGCACAGATTCAGCCACTGAGCATCCCAGGTCCTTTGCATGAAGCCAAAAGACAATATCCTTTGAAAACTGAAGCTCAACAGGGGGCTGACACGGTTGTTGATGAACTATGCAAGCGGGGGATTGTGATTCCCTGCTTCTCTCCCACTAACTCTCCCATGTGGCCTGTCAAAAAGCCAGATGGGAGCTGGCGTTTGACCATTGATTACACTTCTCTGAATTCAGTGTCTGAGAAAATGCACCCTCTGGTGGCCAACCCCGCAACTATCCTACATGAGATAGGATCTGAACATTGTTTTTTTTACTGCTTTAGACATTTCTAATGGTTTTTGGACTTGTCCCCTAGCCAAGGAGGACCAAGGCAGATTTGCTTTCACCAGCACGGTTCGCCAATGGACATGGAGTCGTTTGCCACAAGGTTTCTGCAACTCACCCACACTGTTTCATCAGGTACTAGCATCCTTCATCAATCCGGTAAGAAAACAGCTTGAATATGACGGATCTGTTGTCCTACAATATGTGGATGACATTTTAATTGCTAGTCCAACCAAGTTCAAACATTTGACTGCTGTACAGACTGTTTTGAATGCCCTCCAAAACGGGGGATTCAAAGTGAACTTGAAGAAATCACAGCTAGCACTGCCTGAAGTGACTTATTTGGGGCAAATTGTGGGTGTGCACGGCAGACGCATCACTCCTGAACGAGTTAAAGCTATCATTGAACTTCCAAAACCAAACACGGTCACTGGTCTAAGGCAAGTAATGGGTCTTTTGAATTATTGCCGCCAGTATGTTTCTGAATACACTGAACTTTCTAAACCACTCACAGAGGCGCTGAAAGGAGGAAAACCTGGATCGGAGCTGATCGACTGGACTGAGGAGATGGAGGAGGCGTTTGTGAGTATTAAAGAAACTCTTGCTTCCTCCCCAGCATTACGTCATGCCGATGCCAGCAGGCCATTCCATCTATGGACATGGGTGGGAACTCGATCCTATTCAGCGGCCCTGGGTCAAAGGGTTCCAGGAAGAAACTCCTATGGGATGGTAGGATATTATTCTTCCCCTATTCCTGTTTCAATGGCAGGACAGCATCCGTGCCTGTTGATATGCGACTGTGCAGAGTGGGCTGTAAAGGTTACAGAGGACATTGTGACTCATCAGAAGGTGATACTGCACACTAGACACCAGATTCTGAAACTGTTAACGAACACTCGTTTAGGCTCTATCTCTAATCAAAGACGAGCTAAATGGGAGGCCACTCTCTTGAGTAAAAATGTGGATATAAATATTGACATTGAAACTGCTATCAACCCTGCCTCCTTACTTCCAGAAGAAGGAACTGCACACAACTGTGCCCGACTGATCGAGACGGACAGCTAGAGCCCTCTTCAATCTGAACCACTTTCTGATGCCATGAAGTTGTTCGTGGATGGTTCCAGCTTTCATGAACAGGGAAAACGCTTCACTGGCTGGGCTGTTGTAAATGAACATGGTGAAACTGTTGACTGTGGTTCTCTTTCAGGAGGAGGGGCTCAAGTGGCCGAGCTGGTCGCATTGACACGAGCATTGCAGTATGGCCAGGGAAACGAGTCAATGTTTACACTGACAGCCGTTATGCATATGGTGCTGTTCATGACTTCGACCCTGTGTGGAGACGCAGAGGATTTCTAACCACTGCCGGTCTGCCGATCTCTCATCAACAGCAGGTAAAAGAACTTATGAATGCCTGTGATCTTCCTGCAACAGGAGCAGTTATCAAAGTCACTGGACATGCAACGGACAAATCTCCTGAGGCCGCAGGAAACCGAGCTGCTGACACAGCTGCCAGAGAGGCTGCAACACGGACTGAGACTTGCGTGAGTGTTATGGCTCTTGCTCCTCAGGAGAGTGAGACCCCCAGAGACATTTTTAAACTCTATGATGAGGATGACCCTGAAGAGATAGAACAATGGACAAAATTAGAAGCTCAGAAAGACTGTGGAAATTTCATGAGCGTTTTGTTTGTCCTGTTTCTGCTAGAACTGAACTAATGTCTTTGTGTCATGGTTTGGCACATGCAGGTCCTGAAAAACTACATGCAATGATTTCCAAAACCTGGTGGTGGCCCCGACTGAGGGCTTCTTGCAATGATTTTTGTAAGAGATGTCTAGTATGCCTTAAGGTTAATTCTTCTTCTAAGCTGAAAATTCCCTTAGGACATGCCCCTCGACCTCAAGGGCCGTGGACACACCTCCAAATTTATTTCATAGGTCCACTGCCCCCTAGTGGAGGTTTTACATACATTCTAATGATTGTTGATCTGTTTTCCAGATGGGTTGAGGCATTTCCACTGAGAAACTGCACCGCAGATGCAACCGCCAAGATTATGTTGAATGAAGTTTTCCCAAGATGGGGTTTGCCCTTACAAATTGATTCAGATCAGGGTACACATTTTACTGGGAAGGTGATGAAAAATGTCATGAAGTTTATGGGGGTGAGGCAACACTTTCACATTCCATTTAGGCACCAATCTAGTGGATCTATTGAACGCACTAATCGTACGCTTAAAACTTCATTGAGAAAGAGATTGTTGGAGTGGGGGAAAGGGTGGCATGCAGCTGTCCCAGCGATTTTGTTAAGCATGAGAGCCAGCCCTAACAAGACTACACAGCTCAGCCCTTTTGAGGTAATGACAGGTCGCTACATGCGGCTGCCCTGGGATGCCCCCTTGCAACATGAGGGACCATCCGGGCCTTTGAAAGACGCTTTACAAAATTATCTGAAAGCTTTGGATGACAGTCTGCGAGACACACGGGTTAGTGTTAGCACACGACAAGCAGATCGAGATAATGTTGAGCAAAAAGACATGCCTGCTTTGCCTGAAATAGGTGACAATGTGACGTTACAGCGGGAGATAGTTTCCCCCTTAGGTCCGAAATTTGATGGGCCTGATCAGGTGGTATTGACCACTAACACCTCTGTTCTACTGGACAGGGGGGTTTTGGGTACAGTATGGAGACATTGGTCACAGGTGAAACCACTTGAAAAGTGTAACAACGTACTACCTCAGGATCATTAAATGTCTGTCGTGTATGTTAAAATTCTAGAATTCTAGAACAAATGTTTTATCATTACAGATAAAAGATCCGACGACATACTGAAGCTGCTAATTCTTCAAGAAGAAGTGCGTAGTGAGAGACGACTGAAAGTGAAACGAGCTTTCATCCGATTGGTACTTCCGCTCTCGTTGGTATTTTTAATTCTGATCGCTTTATCATTTTTGATGTGGATTCAAATTTCAATTTGGACAGGGAGATTCCATGCGTTTTCAACTCATTGGGATTGTGAGGAGATCGATAACCGTCCATCATGGGTACAATACCCATGTCTAAATTCAACTGAGGGTCTAAATTTAATTCCGACTATGTACCAAAAGGTAAATGATCGTTGTTAGCGTCTGGATGGAAATGAGACAGTGACCTATTGGCTTGGTCACTCCCCAAATTATCCCGATACTACCCTCATTATGCAAAAAGGTCGGTGGATGAGGAGTGGAGGCGTTGACCTGTTTGAAGGAGATTTCAGTTCAATGAGCTGGATCCCTGACCACATAGCTCGTGAAAACATGAATGCATGATTACCTTGAAGATAAATGTTATAATCCTACATCGATGGCTTATAATGTGACAGCATGGATGCATTTTCAAGTGTTTAAACTGAATATTGAAATGATGTACACTCGAGCAAAGACTAGTCTGGTACCTTTAAAGTATGAGGAGCTGTTGTGGGACAATTATAAATCATTTCAGGTGAGGATGTGGCCTCAGTTGTCCGATGTAGCTATTGGAGATGAGTGGTTTGACAGGGCAAAATAATTTAGACAATTTCTGAGTCCAATTCCTTCAGTACAGGAAATCAGAGATCTAGAGTCTAAGACTCCATCAGAGGACTGTGCTAAACACAGGTTGACACACCCCATGGGTCCTGCATGGCGTCCAGTTGATAAGAGTAAGAAAGCTAACGAAGCAGAGCTGTCTCTTTGTGTTGCAGAGTTGAAGCAGAAGACTGAATATTTTCCTCGGTTGAAGGCGCAAACAGCTCGGCAGAAATTTATCACTGCATTTCTGGAACAGATAAAAACTAATGATGTATTTGAATTCTGTATGGCTTAAATCTAAGGGCACTCCATGGTATACTGATTCAGAACCTCCGTCTGCTATAGCAGTAGCATTGGTTTTGGCTTTTTTGGTAGGAGCAATATTTACTGACATGACGGAAACAGTGGAGGAATATGTGGAGGAAGCTTGGGAGGAGTTTGTGGCTGCGTCAGAGGATTTGATCATGGGAGCTGATCATGTGTTATATGCTTTTGGAGCTCTTTTGGGAGTGGGTGTCCTCTGTCTGTGTGTGTGGATGTGTGTTCGTTTCTGTTTTTCTTATGTATGCAGGTCTGCTTGCAGTAACTTGAACCCTTCCGAGGAGGAGAACCGACTGAGAAAACTGACGACACGCTTGGAAGAGAAACTTAAGAAGGATAACATCCATGCCCTGTTGTGAGTGGAAGGTGGGAGAGCCTTTGCGTGGGGACTGGGAATTTTTAGTATCCAGCATGTCCACAATGAGGCGAAGAGACAAGTGTGACCCGTCAGGGAAGCATGCGTTACCACTCCACCTTCCGTAGTAACCTCACTTGGTAGACCAGACGTGGCGGTATTGGACCCCACATTGGTCTAAAACGGGGGACTGAAGGGTGAGGGTCAAAATCCCTTGGCTCTTCAGATATATCAATACATATATATATATATATCCTTTTATATTAATATCTATCTGTATTCTGTTGCTTAACTTCTTTAATAAAGTGATGAATTAACTATATGCATGATCACATAATCAATTCTATTTTCTTATGCATAATTGAAATATACTTTGGATCATATGTGTGTTGAATGTTAGTGAGTCTCTTTTAGGAACATTCCAGAGTCTCTCTGTCCTGCACGTCGGCTGAAGGTCTTTTGGGGGATAAGCTTATTTGTGACGCTCTCCAGCCTCTCAGGGAGGGGGTCAGGGGGGATGCGTTAAACATGTGTTCCAGATGTATTCTGTGTTTGATTGTTACCTTTCCATGACTAATTATATGGTTTAAAGTCCTATGTAATAACACCTGAATAGTAGAAGTGTGATTTTCTCTTATTATTTCTTTAGGAAAGAAATGTATGTTATTTCAACCCTCTCCTCTGCCCGAGGAGTGAATATTTTATCTCTCTGTTTTGGTTCAAATGGCCTGATAACGTGTGCTCTGGCTCTCTTGTGCCCAGAGAAGAATTGTCGTTCGTCAGTGTTTTGTGTGTGCGTTTGACCTTCTACCTAGGTTTTGAACCAGGGGTGCACACCAGGCCGACTCGAAGACGCCCCGCGACCATCTGCGAGGTCACTTCAGACGTAAATCTCGGGCACGGACGACAAGTGCGCTGATTAATGTTGATAGGCCATTTAACTATCTATATGTTGTGACTTTATGTTCTTTTAGCCAATCAGGAGTAAAATAATGGAATGTACGTCCTTGCAAATGGTATAATTGATGTAAGATTTTGTGTAAGGTACGAGTTAGCTTTCGATCTCCTCATGAGACTTTGCCGTTGGCTCTACCAATTTCACTGCAAACTATTCTTCAGTAAATTTTGATTCTTTAATTGAATTTCTCGACTCCTGGTTTTCTTTCTCCATATCTGGTCCGGGTCATAACTGTTACACCCCTAACAAGTGAAATATCACCCATGAGCGAAATGTTTCTTGTTTGCTTTTCATTCATTCATCTTTCCCTCGATCCTGACTACTCTACCAGTTCCTGCCGCTGAAAAACATCCCCACGGCATGATGCTGCCACCACCATGCTTCACTGTAGGGATGGTATTGGCCAGGTGATGAGCGGTGCCTGGTTTCCTCCAGACATGACGCTTGCCATTCACGCAAAAGAGTTCAGTCTTTGTTTCATCAGACCAGAGAATTTTGATTCTCATGGTCTGAGAGTCCTTCAGATGCCTTTTGGCAAAGTCCAGATGGGCTGTAATGTCAAGTCAAGTCAAGTGGTTTTTATTGTCATTTCAACCATATATAGTTAGTACAGTACACAGCGAAACGAGACAACTTTCCTCCAGGACCATGGTGCTACATTAAAACAACATAGGACAAACACAGAACCACATGAGACTACACAACTAAATAAAATACCTATATATACCTATATACCTATATAAAGTGCACATGCAAACATGTGCAAAAATTACGGGACAGCACAAGAAATTTCTAACAATGAACAGGACAATAGGCACAGTAAGAGACAGTGCAGCGCCGACCAGTACACAGTAGTGCAAAAAGATGACAGTTTCTAAAAACGTAAACATAACTTACTATGAGATAGTGTTCTATGCACATAGCAGTTATTTAGGTAGCAGACAGTTATAAAGTGACATTAATTAAAGTGCAACTCAGGACACATGTGTGTGTGTGTGTGTGTGTGTGTGTGTGTGTGTGTGTGTGTGTAGTCTCTGAGTATTGAGGAGTCTGATGGCTTGGGAGAAGTAGCAGTTACACAGTCTGGCCGTGAGGGCCCGAATGCTTCGGTAACTCTTGCCAGACGGCAGGAGGGTAAAGAGTTTGTGTGAGGGGTGTGTGGGGTCGTCCACAATGCTGGTTGCTTTGCGGATACAGTGTTTTTTGTAAATGTCTTTGATGGAGAGAAGAGAGACCTCGATGATCTTCTCAGCTGTCCTCACTATCCTCTGCAGGGCTTTGCGGTCCAAAACGGTGCAAGTCCCAAACCAGGCAGTGGCTCAGCATTCAACACAATCATTCCCCAGCACCTGATTGGAAAGCTGAACCTGCTGGGCCTGGACACCTCCCTCTGCAACTGGATCCTGGACTTCCTGACTGGGAGACCTCAGTCAGTCCGGATTGGGAACAGCATCTCCACCACCACCACACTGAGAACTGGAGCCCTCCAGGGCTGTGTGCTCAGTCCACTGCTGTTCACTCTGCTGACTCATGACTGTGCAGCAATGCACAGTTCAAACCACATCGTCAAGTTCACAGATGACACGACCGTGGTGGGTCTCATCAGCAAGAATGACGAGTCAGCATACAGAGAGCAGGTGCAGCGGCTAACGGACTGGTGTAGAGCCAACAACCTGTCCCTGAATGTCGACAAAACAAAAGAGATGGTTGTTGACTTTAGGAGAGCACAAGGTGAACACTCTCTGCTGAACATCGACGGCTCCTCTGAGGAGATCGTCAAGAGCACCAAATTCCTTGGTGTTCACCTGGCGGAGAACCTCAAATGTTCATCATTATAGTCATTGTTCATAGTTATATCCTTTGTCATTTTACCGCGTTTCAGGTTTTTCCACTTTTCACCTGTTTCATCTGCGTTTATTTTACCTGTTGCTGCTGGCACCTAGCTAGAGTCTGTGTTTGTAGCCTGCTAGTTTTTTTAGCATCGCTTATATATCTGTTTTCAGCCTTTAATCCTTAAAATCTGACATTTTTAAGCGCGCATTGGGTTTCCCCTCGTATTATTCTCTTATCGCGATTCAACTGTGCGCATATTCCACCTGCATCCGCATTCTATTTTTATCGCCCGTTTTTTCTCCTCTGCGGTACATAGATTATTGCATCGATCTCAAAGCACCGCTTATCAAGAACAACCAACAACACCAAACAATTGCGTGAGGGATTCACATCAATCTCAAACCCTCACCGCTCAGGAACAACAAACAATTTGTGGTAAGTCGTGGCATCCGCTCATGTTATTTCTTCCTGCATTGCATGTCACATGTTTACAATAGCCTCCTCCGTCAGCAGCGAGGGATTCACTTGTGATAAATGTAAGGAATTAGTCAGGCTGACGGAGAAGGTTAATGAGTTAGAGACTCGCATCCGAACACTAGTGGAGGTCAGTGAGAAAGACGAGCCGGTAGTTCTGTTCGAATGCGGGCAGTACAGAAAGCAACATACACACTTTGGTTGCGGCTGTAGAGCCCCAGCAGCAGGGCATTTGGGTGACGTCTCGGCGGCATACTCGCTCAGCAAAGAGACACCACTCTCCCGTTCCTGATAGGGTTTCCAATCAATTCTCCCCACTCAGTGATACACCCACTGAGAATCATTTTGAAAGAGCCCTTGTTATCGGTGATACTATTGTAAGGAACGTGGAAATAGAGACTCCAGCCACTATTGTTAATTGCATTTCGGGGGCCAGAGCATCTGACGTCAAATCAAATTTACAAGTTCTGGCTAATGCTAAACATAGATTTTATAAAATTGTGATCCATGTCGGCACTAACGATGTCCGGCTTCACCAGTCGGAGATCACTAAAGATAATGATAAAGAGGTGTGCAAATTTGCAAAAAAGATGTCAGACACTGTAATATGCTCTGGTCCCCTCCCTGCTCATCGTGGTGACGAGGTTTATAGTAGATTAGTGTCACTGAATGGCTGGATGTCTGAGTGGTGTCTGAAGAATAAAATAGGATTTATAGACAATTGGAAGAGTTTTTGGGGTAGACCTGACCTGCTAAAGAGAGATGGACTCCATCCCTCCAGGGAAGGTGCCGCTCTCCTCTCTAGTAATTTGGCTCATATTCTTAATAATGATAGTAACTGACTAACTGGGGCCCAGGTCAGGAAGCAGACAAACTGGTAAATCCAAACGTCTGCTAGCTGCCTTGAGACGTCACACAGGTCACATAAACTACAACACATAGAGACTGCATTACCTAGATATCTCATAGAGACTGTGTCTGTTCCCCGAACTACCCAACACAATACCCTCACTAAATAATAAAAAAAAATTATTAAGGTCAAACTTGAACAAAACAAACAAATTAAAAATACACATCATATAAAAATAGGGCTACTAAACATTAGACCTCTTTCTACCAAAGCACTAATTGTCTATGAAATGATTACAGATCATAGATTAGATGCGCTCTGTTTGACTGAAACTTGGCTTAAACCAGATGAATATATTAGTTTAAATGAATCTACTCCCCCAGGTTATTGTTATAAACATGAGCCTTGTCTGAAGGGTCGAGGAGAAGGTGTTGCTACAATTTACAGTGAAGTTTTGGTGTTAATCAGAGGACAGGATATAAATGTAAGTCTTTTGAACTAATAATGCTTAATGTGACACCGTCAAATATAAATAAAAAATCTATGTCGTCTTTTACCCTTGCTTCAATGTATAGATTACCCGGGCCTTATTCTGATTTCCTTAGTGAATTTGCAAATTTTTTAGCAGATCTTGTAGTTACTGTAGATAGAGCTTTAATTGTTGGTGACTTCAACATTCCCATAGATAATGAAAATGATTCATTGGGATTAGCATTTATTGATATTCTCAACTCTCTTGGAGTCAGACAAAATGTAACAGGACCAACTCATCGCCATAATCATACGCTAGAATTAATTCTTTCATATGGAATTGATGTTGATAATATAGAAATTCTGCAGCAGAGCGATGACATCTCTGATCATTACCTCATCTCTTGTATGCTGCAATCAACTAATGTTACTCAATTTACACCACGCTATCATTCAGGTAGAACTATTCTTTCGACCACTAAAGATAGCTTCACTAATAATTTTCCAGATCTATCTCATATACTCAATAAACCCCAAAGCCCAGAAGAACTTAATGAAATAACCAAAAATATAAATGCAGTCTTCTCTAGCACCCTTGATATTGTCGCCCCACTTCGATTAAATTTTTTTAAAAGAAATAAGCCCTGCACATACAATGATCACACTCATGCTCTCAAGAGAGCAGCTCGGAAAATGGAGCGCATGTGGAAAATTACAAAATTAGAAGCATTTCGTGGTGCATGGAAGGACAGTGTCTGTAACTACAGACAGGCACTAAAAGCTGCCAGGTCAGCATATTTTAGTAAACTCATAGAAAATAACCACAACAGTCCTAGATGTTTATTCAGTACTGTGGCTAAATTGGTTAGGAATAAAGCCTCAACAGAACCGATATTAAGTCACAGCTCAAGAGTAATGACTTTCTTTACAGATAAAATTGAAATAATCAGAAATAAAATTGGAATTATGCAATCATCTGTCATCGCACCTCAGAAAACTGTGCCTAACAATTTTCCTCACGTGCAACTTCAATCTTTCTCTGTCATAGGTCATGAAGAGCTAACAAAACTTATCGAAACATCAAAAGCCACAACTTGTTTGTTAGATCCTATACCAACTAAGCTCTTAAAAGAGGTATCTCCTGTAATCTCAGAACCTCTTCTTAATATCATTAACTCCTCGCCTATGCTTAGGACATCTCCCAAGAAACTTTAAAATGGCAATTATCAAACCACTTATTAAGAAGCCACAACTTGATCCTGGAGAACTTGCTAATTATAGACCGATTTCAAATCTCCCGTTTATGTCCAAAATACTAGAAAAGGTAGTATCCTCCCAAATATGTTCATTTCTACAGAGAAATAGTATATATGAAGAATTTCAATCAGGATTTAGGCCTCATCACAGTACAGAGACTGCAATTATCAGAGTTACAAATGACTTGCTCTTATCATCTGATCACGGCTGCATTTCTCTTCTAGTGCTTTTAGATCTTAGTGCTGCATTCGACATGATAGATCACGACATTCTCTTGAATAGGCTGGAGAATTATGTTAGAATTTGTGGAGTTGCATTAGCATGGTTTAGGTCATATTTAGCAGACCGCTACCATTTTGTTTATGTAAATGAGGAATTGTCAAACCAAACAAAAGTCAAATATGGAGTGCCACAGGGATCCGTTTTAGGGCCTCTGATATTCTCTTTGTATATGTTTCCCCTGGGAGATATTATCAGGAATCAAGGAATAAGTTTCCACTGCTATGCTGACAATACACAACTTTATATTTATTCAAAATATGATGAGATTTCACAATTCTCTAAATTAGCAGAGTGTATCAATGAAATAAAAGATTGGATGGCCAGAAAAGTCCTTCTACTCAATTCTGACAAAACAGAGGTACTAATTATTGGACCAAAAAACTCTAAAAATAAGCCGCTAAAATATAATTTGACTCTAGATGGATGTACTGTTACATCATCTTCAACAGCGAAGAACTTAGGTGTTATATTGATACCAATCTGTCCTTTGAAACTCAAATTACAAATGTTTGTAGAACAGCATTCTTCCACCTAAGAAATATTGCTAAATTACGGCACATGCTCTCTTTTGCTGATGCCGAAAAAACTAATTCATGCATTCATGACCTCAAGACTAGATTATTGTAATGCATTACTGGGAGGATGTCCAGCAAGATCAATAAATAAAATTCAATTGGTTCAAAATGCAGCAGCCAGAGTGCTAACAAAAAGCATGAAATATGATCATATTAGCCCCATTTTATCATTGTTACATTGACTACCTGTTAAATTCCGTATTAATTTTAAAATTAATTAAAAAAATTTTAAATCCTTTTCATATTTGGCTCCTAAACTATGGAATAGTCTCCCTAACACTGTTCGGGATGCAGACACACTCTCTCAGTTTAAGTCTAGACTAAAGACTCATCTATTTAGCCAGGCATACACCTAATTTATCCTCCAACCCACAATTAGGCTGCTTTAGTTGGGTCTGCCGGAACCAGAACCCAGAAACATTGAGCATGATCTCTAATTGTGCAATAAATTTAATGGCATCTATGCTAATATTATTTTATTTGTTTCCATGTCTCAATCTCTGGACTCCTATCCTTAGGTCACCAGAACCGGCTGGATCCAGCTCCATTCCTGCTTCATGTTGGACTCCACTGCTACGTGTCGCTGAATGATGATGACTAAATGCCAGCCAAACATCAATTCAGTCTATTATGATGGACTTCAGAGGATGAACTGGTGCCAACTCCAACCTGAATCACCTCGGTATATTGATGGACTACGATCTTGAAATGGAATGCATAGACTCACTATTGCCAACAAAAGCCAGAGGGGAACTGGCCCCCACAGTGAGTCTGGTTTCTCCCAAGGTTATTTTTCTCCATTAATCTACATCTTATGGAGATCTACATCTACATCTACAGCTTGCTCACTGGAGTTATTAATACAACTATTATTTAATTATTTTTAAACATGATTAAGAATCGTATTTTATCTAATTACACAATGACGATTCATCGACTTTATAGACATTACAGTTTTATCGTCTGTTAATGCTGATCTTCTGTAAAGCTGCTTTGAAATGATGCATGTTGTGAAAGGCGCTATACAAATAAAATTTACTTACTTACTAGTCGTTGAGGCAGGACACTGAAGACTTCTTTGGCATGGGGTGGCCTTGAAGCACGTTGGAACGACGGCGCCGCTCAGAGAGATGTTGAATATGTCAGTAAGAACATCTGCTAGCTGGTCTGCACATCCTCTGAGCACTCTGCCAGGAATGTTGTCTGGTCCAGCAGCCTTCTGTGGGTTGACTCTACGTAGAGTTTTCCTCACATCTGCCGTGGTAAAACAGAGCACCTGGTCATTGGGAGGAGGGGTGATCTTCCTCGCCACCACATCGTTCTGCGCTTCAAACCGAGCGTAGAAGTCGTTCAGCGCATCTGGAAGGGAGGCATCTTTGTTACAGGCAACTGATGTTGTCCTGTAGTTGGTGATGGTCTTGGAGAAAGTGACATCATCTGTGTATTCCTCCAATTTGGCAGAATCGCCATATGTTGCAGCCTCCCTGAACATGTGCCAGTCAGTACACTCAAAACAGTCCTGAAGGGCAGAGATGGCTCCTGCTGGCCAGGTTTTCACCTGCTTCTGAAGCGGTTTTGTGCGTCTGACGAGCGGTCTGTATGCTGGAACTAACATAACAGAGATGTGGTCTGAGTAGCCGAGTTGGGGGCGGGGCTCTGCCCGGTACACACCTGGGATGCATACAGTTCACAGAGTGCTTCCTTAGTGTTAGCTCTGGGAGGAATGTAAACTCTGGTTATGCAAACAGTGGTGAATTCCCGTGGTAAATAAAAAGGTCTGCATCTAACAGTCACAAGCTCCAACAGCTATGACCAGTAGCTAGAGACTAGCATAGAGTTCTTGCACCATTCCGTGTTGATGTAAATACACAAGCCACCACCGCGAACCTTACCGCAGAGAGCTGTATTTCTGTCTGCACGAGACAAGGTGAACCCGTCTAGCTGAATGGCAGTGTCCGGAACTCTGTCGCTGAGCCATGTCTCGATGAAAACAAAGACGCAGCAGTCTCTAAACTCACGCTGCGTAGCCTGCTGGAGTCGGATATAGTCCAGTTTATTGTCCAGGGAGCAAACATTTAAGAGCAGGATAGACGGGAGAGCCGGCCGGCTAGGGTTTGTTTTTAGCCTAACATGGACCACTGCCCTCTTGCCGCACTTCCGATTTCTCGCACACCGCTTACGACGTCCTCTCCCCCGGATCAGGCGACTCCGAGGACTGGAGGCCCGGTCTCCGCAGCAAGCCAAGTATGCGTAGCGCCTCCTGCAGATCATCATGCAGCTTGGTTTTTGCATGAGTCTTATATTTCAGTAGTGTTTGGCGATGGTTGCTCCGATGTCCATGTGCCGCAAAAGTTTGGCTTTTTTAACAAAAATAGCACCATTTTGGATCCAGAGTGGCCGCTGCGTGCTACCGCGCTGCCATCTTGGATCAAAAACAAATAAGCACATGTGTCTTTTACTGAGGAGTGGCTTCCATCTGGCCACTCTACCATACTGGCCTGATTGGTGGAGGTGGTTGTTCTTCTGAAAGGTTCACCTCTCTCCACAGAGAAATGCTGGAGCTCTGTCAGATTGACCATCAGGTTCTTGGTCACCTTCCTGACTAAGGCCCTTCTCCACCGATCACTCAGTTTGGCCAGGCGGCCAACTCTAGGAAGAGTCCTGGTGGTTCCAAACTTCTTCCATTTATGGACTATGGAGGCCACTGTGCTCATTGGGACCTTCAATGCTGCAGAAATGTTCTGTACCCTTCCCCAGATGTGTGCCTTGATACAATCCTGTCTCGGAGGTCTACAGACAATTCCTTGGACTTCATGGCTTGGTTTGTGCTCTGACATGCACTGTTAACTGTGGGACCTTATATAGACAGGTCTTTCCAAATCATGTCCAATCAACTGAATTTACCACAGGTGAACTCCAATCAAGTTGCAGGATCATCAAGGATGATCAGAGGAAACAGAGGCTGTGAATACTTATGTACATGTGATTCTTTCATTTTTTATTTTTAATAAATTTGCAAAGATTTCAAACAAACTTCTTTCACATTGTCATTATGGGGTATTGTTTTTAGAATTTTGAGGACAATAATTAATTTAATCCATTTTGGAATAAGGCTGTAACATAACAAAATGTGGAAAAAGTGAAGTGCTGTGAATACTTTCCGGATGCTGTAGTATATTTTTATCAAGTTAATCAGGAATAATCAATGAAAACATTGTTTATTTATACCACAGTTATGTCTGAGGGGCAAACATGCAGTTTACTGTATGTAAAGGCCTGTGACGTGATGAATATGTGCTCACATATGTTTGACTATTTGACTGTGTGTGCAGAAACATAAATAGCATTACTTAGGGGGGAGAAGTGATCTCTTCCAAAGGACTTTCTGTTACTTCTTAATATGGTCAAGACCAGAGTCAATGAAGAGCATGATAATGTGTGTAACCCCACCTTGTTTGAGGAGGTGTATTTAAGTAAAACCAAACCAGAGATGGTTCAGTTGTTGTTGTTGTTGTTGTTGTTGTTACTGTGGTTTCACGGTAGGCAACTCAGCTTTATTGTGTGATAATAAAGTCTATTCTTCTGAAATCAAAACCCCAAAGATGCTGAGTGATTTTTCACAAAATTGGCATGAAAAACTACTACAATTGGCGCCCAAACAGGGACAGAAGAGAGCAGAGTCGTTACATCGCGGGCTGGCTGGGAAAGCGAACACAAACACGGTGGCCACCATTACGAGGTAAGCATATTTTGCTTATACATGTTTGTGTTACTTGCCAGTTTGCCTGTGGTGGTAAGAACGCTCAGAAAGCTCTTCTAAACCAAAAAGGATAAAAAGAATAAAGGGTTTTGATTCCAGAAGAAATAATTGCATGCAATGATCTGTTTTTATTTACTGGTAAGGGTGTAGGTGCAATAGCAGTAAATAACGGCGGATGTAGTTTAAGAAGTAATAATATATTATAATGAAGGATACGAAGGATATGAAGGATAATAATTAGAGGTCTTTTGCGGATACTCTGTAGGAAATTTATAGTAGAAAAGCTACAGGATAATAATTAGAGGTCTTTTGCAGATACTCCGTAGGAAATTTATAGTAGAAAAGCTACAGGATAATAATTAGAGGTCTTTTGCGGATACTCTGTAGGAAATTTATAGTAGAAAAGCTACAGGATAATAATTAGAGGTCTTTTGCGGATACTCTGTAGGAAATTTATAGTAGAAAAGCTACAGGATAATAATTAGAGGTCTTTTGCGGATACTCTGTAGGAAATGTATAGTAGAAAAGCTACAGGATAATAATTAGAGGTCTTTTGCAGATACTCTGTAGGAAATGTATAGTAGAAAAGCTACAGGATAATAATTAGAGGTATTTTGCGGATACTCTGTAGGAAATGTATAGTACAAAGCTACAGGATAATAATTAGAGGACTGCATAGGCAAAGAATTATTTATTTATTTACTTTGCGGATACCGCTCTGTAGGAAATAATTAATAAATATAAATAAGCAAAGAAAATAGGACTGATAATTGTGCAATTTAGTTTTTTGGAGCTTGGTGTTTATAAAGGCCTTGTGTCTGTAATAAGTGTAACATTTATGTGCGTGTAAGAATAATTGTGGTTCAAAGAGTGTGCAGAGTGAATGTGTATGAGAAAGTATGACTGAATAAAAATATAAGTCCGGTACAGGAATTGGAATGTGTGATAGTCGTTGACCATAAAAGGAACACTGTGTGGATGTAATATGAGCCCAATAAATAAATAAGAGACAAAGGCGGATGAAGTAAAGTTGTTCAATAAAGAAAGTTTATCATTTATATGTTGAATGAATGTTGGAAATGAAAGCTGTCTCATAAACTGTGGAAGGGAATTTCCGTTGATAACATATAGAAAACTAAAAATGTTCCAAAATATCAGCCTGTGCTGCATAAATGGTAAGGTGCAATTTACAGCAGGGAAAATATATTTGGGCTATTTTCAACCTTCCATCACTATATGGAGGCAGAAAAGAGCTGATAATTGCAGGCAGAAAAGGCACCTAATAGATATTCTGGTTGTAAAGTGGAGATAAAACCAATGATAAAGATATACAGTATAGATAGAAAGATACATTTAATAGAGTATAAACAAACAACAAGAAAATGAATAAAAACAGTGAGATAATATAGATGTAAAACGAAATTAGGAAAAAAAGAAATCAAAAAGTTAACTCACAACTGGCTGGAAAACATTTAGTCTTGGCTGTTCTTAGTCTAGCAGCTGTTGATTGGAATGGGCTAGAGCATAACTCCTAAACTAGACTGTAGCATAGAAATGTATTTGACTTCATACAGAGAATCTATACATTCAAGAGATATTGTTGGGTGTGTGAACAAGATAGAGAGACGTAGCTTTGTTGCGTAGACAGAAAGTTAACTCTTTGCTTCTGAGGTTTTTTTTTTAGACTAGCAGCTGAAAAATATGCCAGACCTCTGAACTAGTCAGTCACAGAAGACAAGTGAACTTCATATAGAGAATTTGTGAAGTCAAAAGAGATATCTGTGCTTAAAGTTTAACCTTTAAAGCACAGGGACAAGTAACAATAAAAAAATTGAAATTGAAATAAAAAATTAAACAACTGTAAAGTAATTAAAATCAGTTTGAAAAATCAAAAATAGCTAAGAGAAAAATAAAATAATAAATAATAAGAATAAGAATTAAAGCTTTGGGTCCAGTGTATTGCATTAAACTGAAGTCAACTAAGAAATTGGAATTTAAACAAAGGTTGTATATAAGATAAGTGTTGTTATATTACATAAGGTAAAACTCCAGTGGAAAGAGTAAAATCTAGAAGTCCACTGTGTAAAATCTCAAAGAAATGTGAAAGCAAAATAAATAAATAAATAATAAAGCGACGTGAATGAACTGTGTGTATTAAAGAGTAAAGGTGAAAGAAATTAGGAAAATTGTTTCAAAATATTGCCATTGAAGATTAGTGTAGAAGGAAATACATTTAAAAAATAAGAGACTCATTTATTCTCTAAATGTATTGATTTATCTAAATTAATGCTGCTAAAATAAGTTTTCATTTTTATACACCAAGTAAAAATGAAGAAGGAACAAGTGGAGAAATAAAAACTAAGATCTAGATGAAGACTGATCCTAAAAGTAAATTGACAAACATAGGAAATGTATTCATGTATGGGGTATAATAATTCATATATTAGAAGAAGATAAGGAAAATGATTTAGAAAGACATTTAGATTAAATGGTTAAAAAATAAATAAATAAAAAGATAAGAGCAAAAACTAAGAACAGGAAAAATAAAAAGAATAAAGTAAGAAATATGTCCAGAAAGTTTATAATTCACTGAGAAATATGAGGCAGGCCAGAAAAGCGGAGGCATGCAGAGGAGGGTAAAATGACAGGTTCCTTTTTAAAAATACCTCCCTGTGACCCCAAAGGTCAGCTCCCAAAGGTCAGCTCCAAATACTTTAGATAGAATGTGGATGGTACTTCTCGTAGTGAGACCGGTAGTTATCAAAGCCACAGAAAATGGGAAAGGGAAATTAAAAAGAAAGATTTTGAAACTGGAATATGAAAAGTAAATCTTAAA
Source organism: Xyrauchen texanus (assembly GCF_025860055.1). Lineage (NCBI taxonomy): Eukaryota > Metazoa > Chordata > Actinopteri > Cypriniformes > Catostomidae > Xyrauchen > Xyrauchen texanus. The sequence goes on from NC_068307.1 coordinate 40,940,541, forward strand.
TGTGAAAATGTCACATTCATGTGTCTGTTTTATGTTCTGTCTAGTCCAATATGAGAGAATAACATTTTTAACAATATTAAATTAAACTATAATGTCTTGATATATACATTTACCCAGGATTATATGTTTTATTTTTGATGTGTTTAAATATGTCTGGAGAACAATGTACATGTGTGTGCAACTTTATTAGTGTAAACTTGATCAACCAACAAAAATAAGACAGATAGTGTTTATTATTTTTGTTAGAAAATGTCTGACTGGAGAAATTGAGCGAAACCTGGTAGTGAACAGAGAGGTTAAACCCGGTGTCTCTCATAATGTCTCTAGTCAAACACAGGGGGCCCCCGAATTTAGAAAAAAGAGATAGCAGATTCTTTTAAGATTAGACATTTTTCTTTTCTTTCTTGTTTTATATAGTGTAGGCATTGGTTGATCATGGGTACACTGAAAGTTGTCACTGAGACTAGAATTAAAGATTAATTTAAATCATTTCATGTTCTCTATTGTTCAAATTAGCTCAGAGAAGTTTTTTCTTGGGTTTGTTCTATGACCACTCATGCCAGATAAAATTGAAATAAGTCCCAATATGTGGTGTATTTGTTTGGAAAAAATATTGATAATGCTAAGGAAAAACTGATAATTGGTACTGGGTGAAACCCATAGAGAAACATTAAGATTGAATTGAATATCATAAATAATTTCGTGTTCATATGTCTATTCTGTGTGAAATTGATGCTAACTATGTTTTACTCTTTCTGTTGTCAGCATTGTGTAAGTCATTTCAATAACTCATTCTGGAACCAGTCTCTCACCATTGCAGATTGCTGAGCCAGATGATTTATTGAAGAAGCTAATATTACAGGAGACAGTCCGGAGAAAAGAAAAAGACTGAGAAATACAGTATGTGGGCTGTTATATAATTGGCGCTCCTACTATCATGAATGCTGGTAATCATTACTAAATTGATATTTTAATTGTGGATTCAAATTTCTCTTGATAAGTTGATTTCAGTCATATATGACTAATTGTATGTTTGATACTCCAAATGCCATCCATGGGTGCAATATCCATGTCTAAATTGTTCTGAGGGTCTAAATTTAAATCCAGCATCTAATTGCGAATTTGTTGATGTGAAGGTTAAATATTAAAACTTAATGGCAAAGTAAGAGTAACATATTGGATTGTTTACTCCCCTAAATTTTCCAAAAGACTACCCTCACTTTAAAGAAAAAGATTAATCAGTACTGCAAGGAGTTAATTACGTGTCTATTTCTAGTAAGCTAGTTTTATTTTGAGTTAATCCATGAAAATACAACCATAAAGGTATACAGTTTATGCACAGTGACATCTGTCTCTGCTATTTAACTGAATAATTGATCATGAAATGCCGATAAGTCTAAGACGATAATAACTGAAAAATCATATTATTAAAGGATGATAACATTAGGATATAAAAAATGAGACTTGTAAGAAATTCAAAGGACATAATGTATTTCACTGATCAATTATTGCAAAACACAAGATATTTGTCTGAACTTCCATTGTGCCACTTTACTATTTTATTTTGTTTAAAATCTTTAATTTATTTTCTGTTAATTTAAAAAGGTAATTTATGTTGGTTTATTTGACATAATGAAAATTCCTTCTCCTGAGAAAGAGTAAGAAAAGAGAGAAAGTAATCATAAGAGAGTTTAAAACGAAAACTTACATTTCTCAATGGTCTGAATACAAATGCGCATTAATTTTATTGCGCGAGGAGGGAAGGGATAAGAGAAGTAGAAATTCTAGAAGTTTTCTTGAAGATGGTTTACAATGGCAAAGGTTGAAAGCAGATAATATAATAAAGTATATTTGATTATATCATTTTATTAAATTACATTTATCACTATTCTCACTGTTGTAGAATTACAAATGTGTTATTGTGATTTTCTAAGGAAAAAAAAAAGGAATAACTGTAACAACAGTGTGAAGGAGTGCAATCTCTCCCTCAAATTCTTTCCCTCTCGCTCTCAGTTTAAGTTTTTAAGTGGGCTAAAACCATATCACTAAATTGTTTTATTTTCTTTTATATGGAAAATGATGTGATTTGACAATAATGTTAGGTACAGTAATATGAAGGAAAGGTTCAAACAGCTTTCCTCATCATGATTAAAGATTTGTTATTTTCAGAGGGCAATTTGAAGTGAAGTGTTCATACTAAAGATAAGAGATTTGGTTGAATGTACATCTGGAAGAATAAATGTAGGTTCTAAAACTACTTAGAAATTATTAAATTAAAGTGATGATTTAAATTAAGCATCTTAGAAGCTTGACAGAGGCGATCATGTATTTTGATTTGTTCTGATGGTTCTTCTTCACCAAGAGACAAGGTCTTTTGTGACCTTTGCCAAAGGAGAAAACATAACAACTTGAATGGAAATTAGTGAACTGTAAATGAGTTCAATTGTTGCATTTTACTTTTCATTTGGACAATTTAAATAGATTGTTGAACTTTGAATAATGCTTTGTGAATTTAACCATGTTTTGGACTGTCTCAGTGTTTGAGCAGTTGTAGATGGCTCCATTGGCTGTGATGGTTCTCAGGTGATGCTCCCTGAAGCAAGGGAAAATGTCTGTTTACAGATACCAGATTATTAAAGATTGGATAATAAGACTGAGCGGTACCGAGACCAGAGACAAAAGATGATGACCCAATGATGGGTAAAATTCTCCTGTGGCAAGAGGTGACGACCCAATGATGGGTAAAGACTCTCCAATTGCAAAACGAGAGCTGCCTAAGACAGGGTTCCACCGCCCTGGAAACATGCCCAAGAAGGGTGAACTGGGTTTAAGGAAGTGGATGGATGCTTTTAGGAAAGAAGCATCAAAAGGGAGGTCTACAAGAAACCTGCCAGAAGTTGTGAGTTCCACTCAACCCGACTGTGTCTTAATAACCGCTTTATTAAAATATTTTATCACAGCAATGAATAACAAGCATTCTATCACTGTGTTATCAGGGGATCACACCCCGTGTAAAAGATCAATTATAGATTGATTTTGGAGGTAAAGCTTTGAGAACCATTACATACAAAGAAGTGCCTAAATTATTAAAGAAGTATTAAGCAAACCTGGGACTGTTTGCATGATGAAGAATTACGATTGGAAAATTATTTTTGTTTATGCTTTTATTGAACTCATGTACATTTTAATAATAATTAAGAATGAAAAAGAATATATGGTGGTGACTAAAAATTAACATGGCCTGATTGCCAAAAGAATGGGGTGCACAATTAACTAAAATTAATATAATATCTGGATAATAACATTGTGGAAAGAATAAGATTCTGTTGTGTGTGATCATTGGTAAAATAATTTTGGATTCAAGCAACAGTAAAGCAGATGACTTTGATTGATGTGAATGGTCCAATGCAATGGCAACTACCCTGAATGGACAGAAAGACCAACTTGGGAGGAAATTGATTCCTTCAATGAATATATAAGAAGATATGAAGAACCATGCCCTGGATGTAAGTGCTGGTTAACCTATCCCCAAAGGGTGATCCTCTACGATGCGCAAAGCATCTGGGTTGAAGACATCTACACTACAAGCAAGAACTCTTAAAATTATGATGAATATTTTGTTTAATGCAATCTACATAACTGTGACAACCAAAAACAAGACCAAACCAGGAGCACGTACATGCTTAAATATGTTAATTTGTGACTATAGAAAGTCACAGAGGAGGGAATATGTAGTATATTTTTATCAAGTTAATCAGGAATAATCAGTGAAAACATTGTTGATTTATACCACAGTTATGTCTGAGGGGCAAACATGCAGTTTACTGTATGTAAAGGCCTGTGACGTGATGAATATGTGCTCACGTATGTTTGACTATTTGACTGTGTGTGCAGAAACATAAATAGCATTACTTAGGGGGGAGAAGTGATCTCTTCCAAAGTACTTTCTGTTACTTCTTAATATGGTCAAGACCGGAGTCAATGAAGAGCATGATAATGCGTGTAACCCCACCTTGTTTGAGGAGTATTTAAGTAAAACCAAACCAGAGATGGTTCAGTTGTTTTTGTTGTTGTTGTTACTGTGGTTTCACGGTAGGCAACTCGGCTTTATTGTGTGATAATAAAGTCTATTCTTCTGAAATCAAAACCCCAAAGATGCTGAGTGATTTTTCACAAAATTGGCATGAAAAACTACTACAATGCACTGTACGTTGTGTTGCAAAGCTTATGTTCTTCTGTAATATAATTATGTTGGGTCACAGAACTAATGAAATTTGTACCTTTTGTGACTGTTTTTTCCCCATTCAAAATCAACATCCTGTGGGGACATGTTCACTTCAGATCAATTCCAACAAATCCAACAAATTCAGATTTACCCTACTCTAGAATCGTCACAAATTATGCTTAATGCAATGTGTCTATACAGTCAGTTTTGGCAATCTTTGTTCATTACCACCACTATAATGTTTTATTGTATAACATATTGAAAAAATGTGTTCATGGGTAATACTATTATTTTGCACCACAGGATACATTGGACTTGGCCAACTTGCGTGAAGTTCTCTTTGAGGATGCGCATACAAAGGCTCATCAGTTGGATTGTGTTAGTGCCATTGAGACTTCAGCCAAGGACTGTAGCAATGTGGAAGAGGCTTTTAACAAAAGATCCTGAGCTCATCCTCAGACATGGTGGGCCCATGTTCAATGAAAATGTGACAGACAGCTTTAAACTTAACAGCAAGAATGTGACCAATGAGGGCCGGGGATGTGGGTGTTGATGGCTGTTCTTTTCTAAAGCATTAAAAGCTTTGGTTGTTACTACTCAGTTATAAATATATAACTCAGGTACCATCAGGTAGTGCTTGTTTTAAGTAGACAGATGCTGCATTGTAAGGATGCATTAGAGTAATTCAGAGAATGCACAGCACTAGGAACAAGTTTATGATGGTTTATAAATAACTTGAGACCCACAGAACAGCACTCTAAATTTTGAGAAATCTAAATTTCTAATCCCTGTTGAACTATGAACACATTCATTCTGATTACTGGTACCAAGGGCATATTTATATGGTGTCACATCTTTTTTCATGTTTTTTTTAAATCATAACCACTCAAAATATATTTTAATTTATTCTCTTGTTTATTTAAAATGTATACATTTTAATAAACACACCTGCAATACATTTTAATGTTAAAATATATGTTTTAAAGTAAGACATTTACACGTCAGCTAAGGTTTTGTACTGTACATCATGATTGCCCGTGGACCTGAGTCAGGGACTAATAAACATACAGTCTGTTCAATAGTTTGTTCTGTCTTAAAGGAATAGTTCACCCAAAAATGAATGCGGACATTTTTACCCATCCTCATGTTGCTCCAAACAAGTATGCCTTTTTTTCTTCCATAGATCACAAAAGGAGAGGTTCAGCAGAATGTTAGCGTAAGACAGCTTTAAACTTTCATTATGTGAAACACATTCGTTTTCACATTCGTGAATGGTGTATAAATTCATTTTTACTTTTGGGTGAACTTACAGTTTAAGGTCTAAGGTCATGTCTAACTATTGTAAACCATGTTTCCAGGTGTTTCTTGTCAACTGGAAATGTTTTGTAAAGACATAGTTTTGTCAGATGATCATTTTACACCAAGGTATACAGTACAGTCTATCCCTAATCGCCTCATTTACTCAAATATGCCGTTTTTCCAGACAAAGTCCATTGCTTCTTATTTATTTTGCTAAAGGTTTCTTAACTCTTGCAAGACCTCTAGTGGCAGTAACTCGCCAATGCTTAGTTCATTGAGTATCATCTGTATTTCTATATTTTGCAAGTACTGATACTGTGTAATTATTGGTGTGGACATACACTTATCAGCCACAACATTAAAACCACAGACAGGTGAAGTGAATAACATTTATCTTGTAACAATGGCACCTGACAAGGGGTGGCATATATTAGGCAGCAAGTGAACAGTCAGTTCTTGAATTTCATGTGTTGGAGGCAGGAAAAATGAGCAAGCGTAAGGATCTGAGCGACTTTGACAAGGGCCAAATTTTGATTGCTAGACGACTGGGTCAGAGCATCTCCAAAACAGCAGGTCTTTTGGGTTGTTCCCTGTGTGCAGTGGATAGTATCTACCAAAAGGAAGGACAACCGGCGACAGGGTCATGGGCACCCAAGGCTCAATGATGCGTGTGACAGATTGCTGAAAAACGTAATGCTGGCCATGACTGAAAGGTGTCAGAACACTTAGTGCATTGCAGATTGCTGCGTATGGGGCTGTGTAGCCGCAGACCGATCAGAGGGCCCATGCTGACCCCTGTCCACCGCCAAAAGCGCCTACAATGGGCATGTGAGCATCAGAACTGGACCCTGGAGCAATGGAAGAATGTGGCCTGGAATGATGAATCACGTTTTCTTTTAGATCATGTGGACAACCGGGTGCTTGTGCATTGTTTACCTGAGGAGGAGATGGCAGCAGGATGCACTATGGGATGAAGGTAGGTCGGCGGAGGCATTGTGATACTCTAAGAAATATTCTGCTGGGAAACCTTGGGTCCTGACATTCATGTGGGTGTTACTTTGACATGTATCACCTACCAAAAGTTTTTTGTAGACCACATACACCTTCATGGCCACAGTATTCCCTGATGGCAGTGGCCTCTTTCAGCAGGATAATACACCCTGCTACATTGCAGAAATTGTTCAGGAATGGTTTAAGGAACATGACAGAGTTCAAGGTGTTGACTTGGCCTCCAAATTCCCCAGATCTCAATCCGTCTGAGCATCTATGGGATGTGCTGGACCAACAAGTCCAATCGATGGTGGACCCACCTCACAACTTACAGGACTTAAAAGATCTGCTGCTAATATCTTGGAGCCAGACACTACAGGTCACCTTCAGTGGTCTTGTGGAGTCCATGCCTCAACGGGTCAGAGCTGTTTTTGGCAGCACGAGGGGGACCTACACAATATTAGGCAGGTGGTTTTAATGTTGTGGCTGATCGGTGTATGCACAAGAGCATAGTTAGAGTATAATTGCAGTACCGCCACTCCCAATAAACAGACTACGCAGTCTGCATAGGGCACCAACTCCCTAGGGGGGCACCATCTTACCCTATGAGGGCACCAGAAAGTCCTCCGGCTGCCCTTACTCACACGTTATGTTATTCAAGGACCCAAAAGCAGTTGCGGAACACAGATGATCAATTCATGCTCATATCACCCTCATGTCCCACGTCCACCTGGAACTCTGCGTAGGGCATCAATTTCGCCAGCAGCGGCCCTGTATAAATGAGACTGACAAGACTAATTACTGAATTTGACTTCCATGGAAGGGAATTTCTTACAATTTTCACCAATACTGAACAGAAGTTCTTACTTTCTCTTTCACAGTTCACCTCAAATTTACATTCTTGTCATTATTGACTCAACCTCATGTTGTTTTATCATTATGACTTAAATTTTTCTGTGGAACAAGAAAGGATTAGAATTTTCCATTTGTTTTCTTATATACAATGAATGTGCATGGTATCAGGGGCTGTCAAGCTCCAAAAAAGACAAAAAGTCAAATAAAAGTATCACATAGATAGTTTTTTTTTTTAACGCTTAAGTTCGACTGAAATCATACCAGTCCGATTTCTGCAAAGTCAGACTAAAAGATAATTTTCCTAGATAATGTGATTGTAGCTTGGCTTTGTCCAGCATGTAGGTATTAATTGGACCATAACTCACATCAGCATTGTGCACATATTAATGATGAACAAATGGTCTCCCTTCTTTACTTTAAATGTCTATAATAATGTGTTATTGACATGACAGTAACAGGCACTTCAAATCAAATCAAATGGATATCAATGGGACTGTCGTAGTCATCTTTCACTTTTATAGGATAGAGCAGCTTAGATTTTTTGACTTATTTTGTGTTCTACAGAAGAAAGAAGTCAATGGAACCATTTTGAAACTAAAAGATATAAAATATTGTCAGATTTTCATTTCTGGCTGCAATATTCCTGTAAATCTTGAGCATGGTATCACAGCCATGGTCCAATTTAGCCAGTGTTTTAATCAAAGTTTTGCATTTAAGATGGGCTTGTGTTGGGCTGTTTTCTGTACATGAATGGACATCTGCCATTCTCTTGGTGAAATTGGTTTGCAAACTATGTTTAATGTACCTATAACTTTTGTAAAAAAGCATATAAACTTGACATCAATCTAGAAGAGACTATTTTTAAAAATGCTTGACTGTTCTTGCAACCTGTTACATATACCTTGTCTTGTTTTACTGTTGCCCCTTTGTTTACCATTTTTGTCCCTTTTGTATTCCGTAGTTTTCACTTTTGTCCCTTGTTTAGCTCCACAGTCTCCCTGTTAGCGTTCGTGTTCTCTGTCATTGTTTTCACCTGTCCTCATTAGTTTACCATTGGTTTCTGTTTATTCACCTTGTTATCTTGTTTTGAGTTCTGTTTGTTCATTGGCCCCTTTGTCCTATGTCTATGTATTTAAACCCTGTCTGTTTGTTCAGTCGCTGTCTATCGTTGTATGTTGTTAGCCTGGTATGTACCCTCCTGCCCGAGTTTTCTAGTTTATGTTTTGTTTCCCCATTGTGGGCTTTCCTTTGTGTTTTGCCTGTCTACTAGTCAATAAAGATAACTGCGTTTGGATCCTCAACCTTCGTCTGCCTTCGCTGCCTCATTCATTACAGAACGATAGACCACACACATGGATCCAGCAGCTATTCGGGCCAAATGTCGGCTGCTCAACCTGCAGCAAGAAGACCACCCATTTGTAGACCACGCTCTCTACTTTCTCCTCCTGGCGAACGCTACTGACTTCCCGGACTCTGCATCGATGCTTTTTTTCAAGAACAGCTTGAACCCCTCGCTGAGGGAGCGGGTGCCACAGGCAGCGCCCAGCTGCACTTTCCGTGACTACCTGGAAATGACCCTACTAGCGTGCAGCTCACCGCTCCCTGACACACCAGCCCCTCCTGTCAGCGAACAACCCCCCACGCCAATGGCTTCCCTTGAACCTGCACGGCCAACTTCGTCCACCCGGAGGAGGAGAAGACAGGCGTCCGCCTCCCGGCCCACGCCTGCCCCGGTCTGCGAGCCAGAGCCAGAGCCTGCCCCGGTCTGCGAGCCAGAGCCCTCGCCTGCCCCAGTCTGCGAGCCAGAGCCCACGCCTGCCCCGGTCTGCGAGCCAGAGTCCACGCCTGCCCCGGTCTGTGAGCCAGAGCCCTCGTCAGCCACGGTCAGTGAGCCAGAGCCCTCGCCTTCCCCGGTCAGCGAGCCAGAGCCATCGTCAGCCACGGTCAGCGAGCCAGAGCCCTCGTCAGCCACGATCAGCGAGCCTGAGCCCTCGTCAGCCACGGTCAGCGAACCCAAGCCAGCACATACCACGGTCACCCAGCCAGTGCCTGTCGCCTCAGAGGTCAGTGAGCCAGTGCCTGTCGCCTCAGAGGTCAGTGAGCCAGTGCCTGTAGCCTCGACCGTCCCTGAGCCAGCGCCTGTAGCCTCGACCGTCCCTGAGCCAGCACCTGTAGCCATGACCGTCCCTGAGCTAGTGCCTGTAGCCTCGACCGTCCCTGAGCCAGCGCCTGTAGCCATGACCGTCCCTGAGCCTACGCCAGTAGCCATGACCGTCCAAGGGCCAGCGCCAGTAGCCAGGACCGCCCAAGAGCCAGCATCCCCCGAGCCTCCCGAGCTTCCCAGGGCTCCGCCTCCCAAGTCTCTCAAGTCTCTCGAGTCTTCCAGGGCTCCGCCTCCCAAGTCTCTCAAGTCTCTCGAGTCTTCCAGGGCTCCTCCTCCCGAGTCTTCCAGGGCTCCGCCTCTCAAGTCTCTCAAGCCTCCTAGGGCTCCGCCTCTCAAGCCTCTCGAGTCTTCCAGGGCTCCTCCTCCCGAGCTTTCCAGAGCTCCGCCTTCCGAGTTTCCCGAGCTTTCCAGAGCTCCGCCTTCCGAGTTTCCCGAGCTTTCCAGAGCTCCGCCTTCCGATCTTTCCAGAGCTCCGCCTTCCGATCTTTCCAGAGCTCCACCTCCCGAGCTTTCCAGAGATCCGCCCTCCGAGCTTCCCAGAGCTCCACCTCTCAAGCCTCTCGAGCCTTCTAGGGCTCTGCCTCTCAAGCCTTCTAGGGCTCCGCCCCTAAAGCCTCTCGAGCCTTCCAGGGCTCCGCCTCTCAAGCCTCTCGAGCCTCCCAGGGCTCCACCCCTCAAGTCTCTCGAGCATTCCAGGGCTCCGCCCCTCGGGCCTCTCAAGCCTTCTACGGCTCCGCCCCAGAGCCTCCCGAGCCTCCTATGGTGCCACCTCCCTCGGATCCGCCTCCAGAGCCTTCCAGGGCTTCGCCTCTAGAGCCTCCTACAGCGCCACCTTCCTCGGCTCCACCTCCCGAGCCTCCTACGGCTCCGCCTCCCAAGCCTTCCAGGTCTCCTACGGCGCCCCCTTCCTCGGCTCCGCCTCCTGAGCCTTCCTCGTCTCCGTCTCCTGAGCCTTCCTCAGCTCTGTCCCCAGAGCCTTCCAGGCCTCCGCCTCTAGAGCTGCCTACGGCGCCACCGCCCTCGGCTCCACCTCCTGAGCCATTCTCGGCTCCCCCTCCTAGGCCTTCCTCGGCTCCCCCTCCTGAGCCTTCCTCAGCTCCATCTCCTGAGCCTCCCTCGGCTCCGCCACCAGAGCCTCCCAAGCCTCCTACAGCTTCGCCTCCTGAGCCTCCCTCAGCTCTGCCTCCTGAGCTTCCAGAGCCTCCCTCAGCTCCGCCTCCTGAGCTTCCAGAGCCTCCCTCAGCTTCGTCCCCAGAGCCCCTCTCAGCTCCGCCTCCGGGACCTGTCCCTGTCCAATGGCCTCCTCCCAGGCTTCCTGAACGGATGGTATTGTTTGGCGCAGTTGTCTTAGTCCAGTTGGTGTGGTTTTCTGTTGATAATACTCTCAGGCCCTCGGTAAGGTGCAGTATTATCATACAAATTGTCACTGCAAGCAAAGTCATTATGCACATACTCTTACCCAGACCACACATTCCCGGCACTCTGAATGGGTGCCACGGTCTCGGACGTTTGCTAGATCAGTACTGCAGCTGTGTGACCAGAATGTGTGAAGGAGTTCAGTCTTTGAAGCACTCAGAGTCTTATCTGTTTTGCTGATTAACGGTGCCCAGCTGGATGCTGTTTCCACAACTAGGGCTGCCTGCCTCTTCCAGTCTCCTCTTAAACAAACACAGTTAGAATGCAGGGGTCTGTTGTTAATATTCCTTGAATTATTTTCAGTTCGTACCTTTTCACAATGATTACTGCTTGTGACCACACGATGGGGTCCACTCTGCACACAGGCCGTATTATTCTCTGTGGTTGGCCTTGCTCTTCCACTGATAGTGGTGCTTGGTGTTCAAACTTGACCTCGGCGTTTATTGACATTCACTCGGAACAATCTCTTCCTGTTGCTGATTCTCTTGCAATGGTTGGCACGAACCCACGTAGCTCTCTCTGCGACCCTCACTGGCGTGTAAGTCGTTAGTAGCACTTGGAATGGTTCCAGCCACCTTTTCGCCTTCCAGCTCTTTCTCCTCAGGTCATGAATCACAACGAAATCGCCAGGCCTGGTCTTATGCAGGAAGGTTTCAGCAACCTTTCTCTGAGCAGCTTTCACCTGAACACAAACATTGGACAACAGAGAAGATATTTCTTTGCAATAATTCAACATGTCATTAACACATGGCAATTAATGGCAGCCTTTGTCTATCCCCCTCTATTCCCATGAATGGGGTCTACCAAAAAGTATTTCAAAGGACTTAAATTTGTTTTGACTCTTTTTCTCATTCTGGTGTACATCAGCACAATTGGGAGTGCTTTAACCCATGGGAGCCCAGTTTCCTCACAGCACTTAGCCAATTTGTTCTTGATCGTTTGATTCTCCCTCTCCACAGCACCTCCACTGGCGGCGTGGTAAATGCAGTGTGTTCTCATGTCAATTCCCAAAAACTGACCCACCTGCTTTATTGCTTCATTGACAAAGTGTGTCCCATTGTCCGAGCTGATTTTCCTTGGAATTCCCCATCTCGGAACAATCTCGGATAAAAGAGCTTTCGCTACTTCTGCCGAGTCTTGTTTCGAGGTTGGGAAGGCCTCAACCCATTTGGACCACATGTCAACCATCACCAGGCAGTATTTTTGTTTCCCACAAGGGGTTAACTCGATGAAATCCATCATCAGATACTCAAAAGCCCCCCCTGATGGTGGTTGAGATACTATAGATGTTTTCAGCAAATATCGTGAAAACCTTTGTAAACCACAATTCTTTCATATGCGCAACCATCCCCGCTTTTGATACATGGTCTAACCCATGTATCAACTTTCCATAATGAGGAAAGAAGTATTTGGGTAAACAAGGCATGCCATTACAGCTCATCCAAACATTCTCCTTAAAGCTACTGCCAGCCTCCTTCTACCTGTTTTTTTCTCCTTGCGTGTGGAAAAAGTTTGCATGCTCTGTAAACAAGAAGATATGTTGAGGTTATTGTCAGATATCAAAGTACACGTAGTCTCTTTTGTCTCCATCGCTGCCGCGGCCTTCGCTGCCGCGTCTGCTCGTGCGTTTCCCGTTGAGACTGAACTGTTATCGTTAGTGTGCGCTGCGCATTTGCAAATCGCGACCTTGTCTGGTAAAAGAATGGCCTCCAAAAGCTCAGACACAAGAGATGCATTTAATATTGGATGACCATCTGACTTCAAAAATGTTCTGTGCTTCCATAAAGCACCAAAATCGTGTGTTACCTCAAAGGCATAATGCGAATCTGTGTAAATTGTCACACATTTGTCTGCCCTAAGTTTACATGCTTCTGTTAAAGCAACCAGTTCAGCTGCCTGAACTGATTAATTTGATGGCAGTTTGCCAGATGTCACAACCTCAAATTCAGTGGTTATCGCGTAACCAACCTTATTCTTCCCTGTTTGTGGATCTTTGAAAGCAGACCCATCCACAAAGAGGACATTGTCACAATTGTCTAATGGCGTGTCTAATAGATCTGGGTGCGGTGTGCACACTTGTTCAAGCACCGACAGACAACAGTGGTGTTCCTCGCCATCCTCCTCTGTGGGGAGGATTGTGGCCGGATTCAAAGTTGTGCATCTTTTAACAGTTATGTTTGGCATGTCCAATAAAATTGTGTGGTACCTCAGCCATTGGGCTGTAGATAAATGTGACGTTCTCTGCTCTTGCAAAATCATGGAGACTGCGTGTGGAACCATCAAAGTTAAATCATAATACCCCACAAATTCCCTGGATGCCAGTACTGCCAGTTCAGCAGCCGCCACAGCCCTCAAACAGTGTGGTAAACCTGCTGCTACTGCATCAAGTTTGCTTGAGAAATTTGCCGCAGGTCGCAGTCTGTCTCCATGAGTCTGCAAAAGAACAGAAGTCATAAACCCATTTTTCTCATCAGTCATCTGAACAAACGGTTTGTTTACATCCGGCAGACCCAAAGTGGGAGCCAGAGCCATTTGCTCTTTCATGTTAGCAAATCCCTCTTCGGTTTCGCTTGCCCAAACAAGCTTGTCACATGACCTCAACCCTTTCCCTGTCATCAGGGCTCACAAAGGCTGTTCAATAATGGTACGACAATAAGCACACATTCCTAAAAATGACAATAATTGTTTTTTCGTAATTGGTTTTGGCACATCTTTTATGGCCTGTACACGTTTGTCACAGATGGATTTACTGTTTGGTCTGATGACATGTCCCAAAAACTTTATTTCCTGTTTCACAAACTGCAATTTTGAAAGACTGACTTTGTGTCCCTCTTGTTCTAGGTGCTTCAAAAGGGACACAGAGTCAGCCACACACGTAGCTTCATCACATGCACAGATCAACAAATCATCCACATACTGTACTTCAATCTCAAAATCATATTTTAATATAAATGCTCCTACACTTCTGCTGTGTTTCACTCCTGTACTCATTTCAGCCCAATTTGTTGCTTTCATGCATTCTCTCACAAAGGGGCCCAAATCTGCCCACAGCTGCTCTTTGGCCTTGGCCAAAGATAAGTGTGTCTCAGTGTTCCCTGCTATCAAATAGAACTGCATTTGTTTTTCTGTCAGGCAAGCTGAGAGCGCACACACATTTTCTGCCCAGAAAATATTATCAAATTTCACAGTCTCATTTTCTACCCCGTTAAACCACCCCTCCTCATATTGTGGTCAATTACGACATGTGACGTGCAATCCAATTGGTCAGGCATCATACATTCTGTGTTAAATGACATTGTTCAATCTTTTGACAATTTCAAGATCATTTTTGCCCAATCATAATTTTTCACACACCATTCATATGCCCACTGCGGTTCAAATTTAGAACAACATATTTGTGGTTCTTCCTCAATGCTAATTCCAAAGGAACCCCCCGTAAGGGTCAAATTCAATTCACACATTAAATCTCTGGCCATTAGAGGTACCGGACAAGCTGGTGAACACAAAAAACGCATTTTTAAATGTCCTCCCCTTCTCCTTTGAATCACACTCTAAGGGTGCTGTGAATTTTCAAGAAACCAAATGACCCTAGGCCAAAGTGCTCTTTATGCACTGAACCTGTCAATTTTGGGACACATGGCAAGTCACATGGTTGTATCATAGAATGGCCAGCCCCAGAATCTACCAAAAATATTTACTAATGTCCCCTCAACTAACATTTGATATCTCGGCATTTGTAAAAACCCTGAACTTTTGTACATTCTCAAACATTCATCCGAAACATTGTCACATAAAACTTCATCAGTCACACTGAAAGATTTGCAAGCATTGTCTTCATTGCAGAGAGCAGTATGTGAGAATCAGTGTATGTGTGTGTGGTTATAAAAATGTTCACTTCCCTTTCCTGCAGCCTCTCGCCGAGCACCCTGTGTCCGGCCCCCTCCCTCGCTGCTCTCTGCTCTGCCTCAGTCTGCCTTTTTCTTCTCCGGACAGTCTGAAGCCCAGTGTCCCTCTTGTTTGCGCAGCCTGCATTTCGTGCATTCTCCGAACTCATGGTCGTCAGTCTCACACAAGCCGCAAATCCACTTCCACTGGTTTCTGTAGCCTCTCTTCTTTTTGTCGGCCCAATTCTGCTGTGGTTTCGATGTTCGACTGTAGTCGCACAACTGCCAGCTGAAGATCGTTCTGCCCCTTCGCCTTGACTTTATCTTTCTTTGTCAGCAGCTGTTCCTCTGCTTGTACAGCGTGTGCCAGGGTGGAGGTCAGCCGCTCTTCCATTCAATGTAACTTGCTTTCACCGCTTGCACAATCTCAGGTTTCAGAAAAAAGTTCATTCAGGTCTCCTTCTCTGTCCAAGTCGGGCGCTTGTGGTGCTTGTCTTCTGGGCGGAGAGCAGTCGGGGTTCAGTTTCAGGGCTTTCAGCTCCGTCACGGGATAGTGATGATTATACGCCGCTGGCGCCGGCACAATCATCGTTTCATGTGGGGAAACACAAACATACTTTTCATTAGTCGGTTCTGGTGGTGCTGACACACAAACAGATCTCTCACACATTTTATTTGAGTTTTTTCCTACACTTTTCAATCCTACATGCTAATTCTTTCTGTATTTTCTTTTGTTCTCTTTTATCTGCTTCCTTAAGCCAACAGCCCACTGTCTGTTCACATTTCTTACACACATGTTGAACGCAGCCACAACAACCTGTTTGCGCCCCGCTGTCCTGTTCCACTGATTCTCGCACCACTCTCAGTCTAGTCGTGGTCAGTGTTCCCTCCCCTGGGGAAATCATGGTATTTGATCAGTTTCTCTATGTCCTGAATACATTTTCTCCTATAGTTTTTTCCTCATACTGGCTGTTTTTGTTTCTCTGTGGATTCCACTACTGTTCAACGCACGTATAATAATCTGTCGGACGTCTCCAACAGATCTGATTTCTTAACACAAGATCAGATAAGGGTGCACTCCCTAGTGCTTTATTAATTACGGTTTGCTCAAAATCTTTCTCTGCAGGACGTTCCAGCGCTCAGTATTTCAGATAACCTAATTAAACAATTTTTGCAAGAACTCAGTCTCTGTTTAGAAAACCTCTTGACCTGTTCGTAGGTCTCAGTCTCTGCTCGAGAACCTCTTGTACTCGCACCACAGAAAACAGTTTCAGCCACTATGGTTCACTCACTTTTATACCAAAAGAAAATAATTTAGTCGTCCCTTACCAGAGATATTTGGGTTGCCACGGGTTCATTTTCATTTGATTCCAGTGGAGTTTCTCCTGGCCCTGATGCAGTCGGCCCCTCTCTCTTAAGCTTACGAGGTAGAGCTGGAACTTCTCAGTTCAGGTGGCCAAACATCGGTCCAGAAGGCACTTCCAAGGAATCCCACTATTCTGACACCAAATTGTTGTGGCAAAAAAATTATTAACCAACCATTATCACTGCATAAGAGACACTCTGAATCAAACAGTCTTTTAAAAGAATTTATTCTTGCAAGAAGGACCCAGTCATTACACAGGAGTTAATCTATGCCATGAGTGAGACGAGAAGGGGAGGGCTGACTTGTATTTTATACCTCTTTTATCCAAGGTCTCTAACAGAAGCAGATCCTCCCCCTCTGCATTCTTCAGACACAGGGGCAATCCCTTGTAATGACTATCACTGATCAATGAGTATCAAAATTTCTACAACTTAGGCTATTTGCTGCATAACCATTAACTTTCTCACCTTCCCTCCTTCTCTTTGTCTGCTCGTCTTCTGCTGGCTTTCCAAACGATAATTTAGTTTGTTGCAGCCTTTTCATTTTCGGTCATTTTAATGAAAATCACAGGCAGAAGTTAACATGGCGTCAAGTTTATTTTGAACAATGGATTTGTGGGTATTGAAATTTGTGTGAGCTGTGCGAGTCACTGCGTTGCGTTCTTTAATTGGTTTAGGAAACACTCCGCTACAGCCAACTACTTTCGTTTTGACATGACAGAGGTATCTGCAAGTACATGTCACGTGATGGACCATTGATGCAAGGATAATTGTTTCATCGGCTATTTTCACTTCACAATGAAACGACACTTCAAGAAAAAAATACTGAGGACAGGACCTCGGTGTCCTCAATGGTAGTTATGGCCATGTTAATGTGTCGTATACATTACCATTATTTGTAAGAGAATCAGTATGTGTGGAGTGGTGGTGGCGTAGTGGGCTAAAGCACATAACTGTTAATCAGAAGGTCGCTGGTTCGATCCCCACAGCCACCACCATTGTGTCCTTGAGCAAGGCACTTAACTCCAGGTTGCTCCGGGGGGATTGCTTTGGATAAAAGCGTCTGCCAAATGCATAAATGTAAACGTGTGAGCTAGGATTTAATTATACCTATTTCCTTTTTCTACATAATTATGTAAGGAATTTTATAATGGAATCAGTTGCGTTTGACAACCGTTATAATTTAGATAAATGACAAATAACTAGATTATTTGTCTGAATAAAATTCTCCACCATTACATTTTTAATACAACGCTTGTATTAACATTTTGTATCAGCTCAAAATTTCTACTGTAGGGAATTAACTTTAATAACAGAATTATGATTAATTCTCTTATTGGAATTATATTATTCTCATGGCTTATTGACAATAATATAACACATATAGGTATAGCTTTGAAGCAAAATCTTTTAGAAACAGGGATGAGATTATTTATCAAAATATTCCACAGTCAAAATATCCCTAAAAGGGAAACATGAATAATGAATCATAACTTGTTTTAATTAATTATGAACATTTTGATCAGTTAATAGAATCACCTTGAGGTAGCTGAATTAACATTACAATAAACATATCTGTTCGTCCAGCGAACACTCAGTATTGATTGTCTATCAGTTCTCAGAAAGGATGCTGAGATCAAATCGCTACATTTACATTGATTTACAAGCAGACCAGAATCAACTTGCAAGAATGTACACAAAAGTTTATTTAACTCAAATACAAACACATGACTAATCTAAACAAAAACATACACACAAAACACTCATACATGGGAAAGGGAAAAGTGAAAATAAAATTAAATCGGAACAGAATAGGAGAAATGCAGTTATGGAAAAATCCTCTTATCCATCTGAGGGAACCATTAGTTTCTTAAGTGCACCTTTGTTACAAAGGGATTTTCAGCTTACACTAAAACTACATTCAGTTAGTTACTGGTACGATACTTGCAATTGCCTTGGCTGTTGAGAGAGCGCCCTGGTGCAGTCGGAGGAGAAAGGCTTGATGGTTCCTTGGGTCGATGGTGTAAAAGTTGCAACCAATTTCTTCCGCATGAATGAAGAATTTACTCCTACAACATGTTTCAGAAAGCAAAGGCTGCTAAATGTATATATTTTTTGTATATGTATATTATACTTTTCACAAAAAAATAGTACGGAGCCCCTGAAGTGAAAAAAAGCATCACAGAGCCTTTCGTGTGCGCACGAGATACTTTCGCGAGCGCACGTGATATCGTACGCATGTGCGCGTGAAAACGTTCGCTTCTCGTGCGCACGCTTTACAGTTTCCGGTGTGTGTAAAGCTCTTTTCCGATTGCATCATTGCCATCATTAATTTACTCAAAGAATTTATAGAGATATATTTTAAACTTGGCCTTCAATACAAAGACATTACTGTCTATGACATTTGTAATACTGTCATGGCTGAGACACGCATTGATCTTCCAATGTACACTAATCAAACAATAGACTTGTACTTGCATTTAAGGAATGAGATATTAACCTCATTATAACCTGTGCTTAGCATGTTTCTTTTATCTGAGATCCAGATATAAAATGTATCTATTCATACTTATGTAATATTTTACATAAATATTATGTAATAATATTATGTATGTATAATGAAATAAATATTAAATACGTATAATGTAATATTATGTAATATCACATTAAACCAGCCTAAGATGGTCAGGCTGGTCTCCCAGCCTGGTCATAGCTGGTTTATCAGGCTGATTTTAGAGGGGTTTTGAACACTTTTTTTAGCTGGTCAGGCTGGTCTTAGCTGGTCAGTGTTGGCTTTAGCTGGTCTTAGCTGGTCAGGCTGGTTTTAGCTGGTCAGTGTTGGTTTTAGCTGGTCAGGCTGGTCTTAGCTGGTCAGTGTTGGTTTTAGCTGGTCAGGCTGGTCTTAGCTGGTCAGTGTTGGTTTTAGCTGGTCAGTGTTGGTTTTAGCTGGTCAGGCTGGTCTTAGCTGGTCAGTGTTGGTTTTAGCTGGTCTTAGTTGGTCAGGCTGGTCTTAGCTGGAGCTGGTCAGTGTTGGCTTTCCCAGCTAGCCAAATTACGTGACCATTACGTAACGGCAACGTAATCACATTACGAATCTTTCGTCGTGGCAATGCAAGTGGTTACGTCGTGACAACCGGAAAAGTTAAATTCCTGGATTCATCGCCACAACGTAACTTTGCTGCCTGTTTGTCGTAGCAACGTTGTGGCAACGTCGTGAATCAATAGTTGTGTGTTGGTAACCAGTTGGTAATTTTAATCTTAATTAATATTATATGGGCGGACTTGCAGTACCAATCTAATTTCTGTCCTCATTTGCCCAAAACTATCTTTTGGGCAAATGAGTCTTTTTCAAAATATACAAAAAATATATTTGCTAAAATATTTGTCTTAATACATTTACATAGATACATTTTCTACAAATACATTTTTTGGGCATTTTTGAAAATATATTTTAAAAGCATTTAAAAATATATTTTGCCCTCCATATATTTCAATACAAGAAAATACACACATGTAAGATTTGAAGAAAATATGATGTCTAGAATGTGAACATGTATGTAACACAGTTGAATAAAAATCAAGCAACGAACATACTTTAAATTTCTAAAAATTAACTTTTTTTCAAGCCATCTCAGTTCCCCCATCTTAGAATTCACTGCAAACCCCAAAGCTCCTCTGGACGCATTGGGAAACTTCTTCACTGCCACTGTAAGAGACAAAAATCACAGCTATATTTTAAAGGGATGGTTCACCCAAAAGTGAAAATTCTGTCATTAATTACTCGTCCTCGTGTTATTCCAAACCCATAAAACTTTCGTTCATCTTCGAAACACAAATTAAGATATTTTAATGAAATTTGAGAGATTTCTGTCCCTCCATTGACAGTCCACGCCAATTTAACTACCAATTTAACGCTTCAAAAAGTTAATTCATAAAAATAAAAAAAATCTTCATTTGTGTTTTTGAAGATGAACTGAAGTCTTACAAGTTTGGAACAACATGAGGGTAAATTATGAAATTGTTGAAAATTATAGTAAGAAAAAAATGCATTTTTCTAGTAAATTTTCCTTTTACCAACTCTGTATCCAAAATCAAATACTTATCTGCTATACAGCATTCGAAAAAATGTATGCCAACATGGTAGTATGTCCGAATTCATAGTATATAAAAAATAAAATAAAAAAAAGTCAAAATTTAATTCATATAGAACATACATTTTTAATGGTTGTGAAGTAAATTCAAATACAAATGTAGAACCTACTCCAACAGTATGACGCACAGCAACTATTGACTTACCATATATTGCTGCCATGGTGTCCTTGTCAAGGGCATTCCTTCTCTCTGCACCACAGTCAGTTTTACTCATTCCTCCTACAAAAGACAATACACGATACATGAACATTTGAATAGGGTACAGAGGGCATGCACCATTGTCTTCAAACTAGTTTTAAATTTCCAAATATTTTTGTTCACCTTAACAGTGGAACTGAAGAAAAATAACTATAGGTATGCTGGATTTGAAAGATATTTTTATAGGTATGTTTTGGACAGTAAAGAAAATAATGAAGGAGAGGTAGAATTAGCCTTTTTTTAAACTACTCTGTAGTTTTTACCCAGCAACGCTGCAATGACATAATTTGTGTCGGCAACAAGCAGCTGCGTAGAGCAGGCTTAAGCATTGATGCAAACTTCACAATTTTGTTGCTAGATTTAGCAACTTTTAAACTATGACCTGGCCTTCGAAACTGTTTACCTTTCAATTTGCTGTGGATCAGAATCTTCAGTGGGAAGGAGGCCATTAAAAGAACATGTACCATTGAAGTGGCTGTTTGGGTCTGCATGGCAGAAGTCCATTGATGCTTTAGAATGGTTATACCTGTGCCATGTGCTAACTCCACCTGTGGTTGTGATCACATAAAAAGAGATTTACAATATACATTATTTTCAAATAAATTATTTAAAACTCAACTTAAGTTTTTATTCAGCCATTTCATCCATCACAGAAATGCATAACAAATCTGTATGTACAGACCTAAATCCTCAGCAAAAAGTACTTGCATAATTAGCATCACTGCAACCACTAATAAAAGTAAAAATGACAAAAAAATAATAAAATTAAATGTTATTACAGACGGACGGGTATTGTTTGTAGAATTTTGAGGAAAATAATTAATTTAATCAATTTTGTAATAAGGCTGTAACATAATAAAATGTGGAATAAGTGAAGCACTGTGAATACT